>NW_009722554.1:1497-38693 GCF_000703405.1 Apaloderma vittatum
GAAAATGCTAGGTATAAGATCCCTGCCCACCTCTCCTTTTTGTAAGCTGCTGCTCCAAGAAGAGCTTAAAAGGATGAGCCCGATTCCTTCTTTTCAGTATATAGTAGCACCCAGGTCATACGTACCTGTACACTTGAGAGATACGTTCACATTTTTAAAAAAGAATAAGCTGCATCAGATAGTATTTTTACATAAGCATCCAAGGAGCAGCACTTTGAGGTTTTTTTTCTGCTGTTGTCATCCTCAAAGCTCTGAGGTCTTTGTGATCTGTTATTAATGGTAATGTGCTCTGAGGGATTAAGCTATGAGTGCAGACAATTACAGAAAAATTAAATATTCTGCTCTCATGGTGTTTAGCTCTGCAAAACGAACAAATAGTGAAAGATTTCCCTGGCAATCTGTTAGTATAATTTCTGTTCCATTGAACAGGTGGAGCAAAAGGTAGGGGTATTTTTTCCTTCTTGGAAATATCATCTGTGTGTCTTTCCAAGATGAAAAAATAACAACACTACATTCACTTGCCTGCCATCTGGATTCTCTTCTGAGCCTTATTTAAACAACAACAAAAAAAAGAAAACAGCTCCAAGATCTTTGCATGAAAACAATGAGAAAAAATAAAACAAAATTCAGCAAGAAGCAAGGTGTATGGATTAATGCCCGGAATGGTATTGGAGTTAAAGCTCCAGCTTCACTGGGTATTCCTTTTTCATATTTCTTGGCACTAGTGCCAATGACAGTTTTTGAAGATGGCAGCCCTTTGTAATATTGGCGGAGCCTGAAAGCTCTTTGAAGCGTGAGAGGTTGAATGTTAGGGAACAGCTGAAAAACAACAGTAGCCCAAAATTTTAAGACTCCGTTGAGCAAGCTTTATGTCCACTCCCCATTAGCTTTGCTCTGGCATTGCTGGAACAGACTGCCACCGTTCACATGGTAAGTGCAATTTGACTCACCTGTTTGCTTAGTCTTTTCCTCCTATTCTTCAAATTCATTCACAAGCTTAAGAGCTTCTGAAGAATGGTGGACCAGGACTACAGAAAAGAAAATGCTACATTCAAGAGCACAACTTCCCGTGCAGAAAGTGGCCTGTAAAGTCAGCCTTTGCTTCCATTGTCTGTTTGGATTTCTTTTTAATTACGCCTGGAGATGGGAGAATAGTCTGATATTTATGCTGAAAGGCTGGTAGTAGTGTTTGTTGTTAAACCAAAGCCTGATATAGCGTTTTTATTGCTTGCCTGATAGTCACAGCTTCTCTTTTCTGCTTTGTCACATATTTCCTGGCTAGAGAAGCTATTTGAGACCAGTTCCAAAAGGGACCTTTGCATTCTAGCTAGAATAGGAGAGTGAAAAATGAATGATTATTCTATCATATCTCTGTCTGGTATAGGATCTTCCTCAAATATTGCCATTGCAACCTACTGAGCCTTTTGGCCAGGCAGTAGTTTTCATGGGTAATACATGATTAAATTTCACTGCATCACAGAAGCACTTTCTGAAATTCTTGGACCGAAAACCAAGTTTTTCTGCAAGCAGCAGAATTAATGTCTAATTTGCTGTCAACTGTGGCCACTGTCACCCTAAATTTCTTTTTCTCAACGTCTCTCGCCTTTGCTTAATCCACACTCTAACGTAAATGACACGATGTCTCCAGAAACTGTGTTATTTGGTGTTTGACCAGTTAACTGCTGCCAAACCAAAGAGATGGGTGTTCGCTATGAAGCACCAAGTGTCATGAGTATTTTAGAGGCTTCTGTTCATCTCTCAGCTGTGATTGAATTTGGCAAAGAACTTCAGAACCCTTGGGAGCAAGGAACTGGACTGGCAAGCAAAATACCCACTTTCTTGCAAATCACAGGGCCAATGACAGGGCACATCAATCCTACTTTAAGAGGATATTTTTGGAACGAAGAAAAGGATTCAAAAAACATGTAGTTTCAGATTCAACTTTTATCTGTCAGCAATGATCACAGAGATAATCTGGTAAGCATAAACTGTTTGTAATATACATTTGTAGACCAGTGTTTGGCTATTTATTCAAGGACTCCCTGGTTATAGAACTAATATATGCCTGCAATTTGATAAAGCGTAAGATGAGATTTTAGCAGGATTGGTGATTTAAAAATCAGCTAAACAAACCAAACCACCGACATTCTCTATCAGTCTTCTAAATAGCAACCACCTACTGCATGGTTGTACTCGATTTGACTCGGAGACATTAAACAGAATAAAACCAGGCATTTAGATGGTTTTGCCCATCTCTCAGATGAGGGTGGATTTCAGCAAGGATTCTTCTAGTTTTGAATACACTGCTGTATTTGCATCCTAAGAGAGAAGCATAGAACCACAGAATGTTCGGGGTTGGAAGGGACCTCTGGAGATCATCCAGTCCAACCCCCTTCCAGAGAAGGATCCCCTGGGGCAGCCACATAGGAACGTGTCCAGGCAGGTTTTGAAAGTCTCCAGAGCAGGAGACTCCACAGCCTCTCTGGGCAGCCTGTGCCAGGGCTCTGTCACCCTCACAGTAAAAAAGGTTTTCCTCATGTTGAGGTAGAACTTCCTATGTTCTAACTTAAACCCATTATTTCTTGTTCTAATGCCGGGGAGATGGTTCTGCCTAATTAGGCTTCTCTGACTAACAGCAAGAAGGTACCTTCAAAGTGAGTATTTGTGCTCTCTTGTTTGTGTAGTGCACATGCTAGCCTTCTGTCCACTATTTTGGTTCCATAAAAATATTAGAAAAAACTTTTTCACTGTAGGGGTGACAGAGCCCTGGCACAGGCTGCCCAGGGAGGTTGTGGAGTCTCCTTCTCTGGAGACATTCAAACCCTGCCTGGACACGTTCCTGTGTGACCTACTGTAGGTGATCCTGCTCTGGCAGGGGGGCTGGACTAGAAGATCTCTAGAGGTCCCTTCCAAGCCCTGACATTCTATGATTCTGTGATTTTGCTAAAACTGAGGGATCCAAATCTATCAACCATGGTGTATGATTTTCCTTTGGAAATTTGATACTGTGTACTCCATCCATCCAGAACTGGCTTCTGGTAGTTACACAATAAATTCATCATATTCCTGATAGAATATTTTCCCCGTCCAGCTATCAAAGCAGTGTTGCCACTTCTGATATGATTTTTTAGCACTCTGTCATGAATAATCTAAAATTGTACTTTAATTTTAAATATATATGTATATTTTCCCCCTCGGGGAATAATTACATAGTTTAATAGAACTTGGTGGAAGGCTTTTTCTTTCCTGAAGTTTAAATTGCCTCTTTTTTTTTTTTTTTTTGGAAACATAATGTATTCCTGCTACTCCTTATGGAATGTTCTAAATTATTTTCATTTTATACCTTAATTTTTAGCTTTTTTTTTCCCCCCAACTTCTCCACAACAGTTTCATCGCCTTTTTCTTTTTTTCACGTTATTAATAAGTAAAGACTTGGCTTCATAAGTTCCTTGACATTTTTTGCAGACATTCTGGCAGTAGATTGAATAAATTATATTATCAGATGTTAACCAAAGTAATGGCCTATTATGAATGGAGAAAAGCAAATAACACTATATCAAGCTTGGCATTTCAGCTCTCACAGCATATGCGCTGTTGTATTATTGAATCCTTTGTTGCTGTACCAATAGCTAAACAAAACCGCGTGCCCGAAGGCTGCCGTGGAACATGCACATCCCTCTGACCTTTCGCAGGGCTATTTCAATGGGAATGGCTGTTCCTTTCTCCAGCTCCCTCTTTTTTTCTCTCTGCATGTGGGCAAGAGTCAGCAAATATCACTGGCTCAACACTTTACGTAGCACGTCTTGGGTCTCGGCATGCAGCAGAGGTGGAATAATCGCCGCGAAGGGAACCAGCTTTCATGTTCAGTAGGCCTAGAGCAATCACCAACTTCTTCAAGCGTCACCACACCCTCAGCTGTCAACCGGTGCCATCGAATAAAGTCATCCATGATTAATTATTTGTAAATGACAGCAGCATATTGAAACAAGCTGATAGCTGCTGACAGTAGAAATCCAATTAACCTGAATTACTATCTTGATTGTGGCCCAATTAATGTCAGCTGTGCCATGTCAGAAGTGAAGGCTTGGCTAATGTAATTGTTTAATTAATTCACTGCAGAGATTAGTTGATGTGGGGCTGCCCTTATGCCAACTTCTTTTTTTTTTTTCTCCCCCTCTGAACATTACGTTTGAGAAAGAAGGGTAAGCAGCTTGCTGTCTACAGTTTTTTGCGTAAGTGGATAAATGAAGTTCTGTCTTTAAATAGAATTTGAAAGATCACAGAGGGAACAGTAGAGCTGTTAAACTTCTGTTGAGAGTCTGTTGTTGCCCATTGTATTAGTGAGGTTTTTTTATAACCCCGTAGATGAGATGCAAAGGGATTATCATGACCTTTCTTTGATGTATTCAATATGATCCTTCTATATAGTAATGATTTCTCATAGAATGGTTAAGGTTAGAAGGGACCTTGAAGATCATCTAGTTCCAACCCCCTTACTGTGGGCAGGGACACCTCTCTCCCACTAGACCAGGTTGCTCAAAGCCCCATCCAACCTGTCCTTGAACACTTCCAGGGATGGGGCATCCACACCCTCCTTGGGCAACCCCTTCCAGTGCTTCACCACTCTCATGGTGAAGAATTTCTTCCTTATATCTAATCAAAATCTACCCTCTTGCAGTTTCAGGCCATTGCCCCTTGTCCTATCACTACAGGCCCTTGTAAAAAACCCTTCTTCAGCATTCAAAAGCCTTTCTCCATCTTTCTTGCATTTTAGAGTACATATACTGGACAGCAGGAAGGCTGGAAATGGGGAAGGGTGGATTTATTTATCTTTAGAAATAGAAACTTGAGTTAAAGGTGCCTGGAAGTTTGTTGTTCATGATATAATAAATTGAGATTAGTCCATATTCTCAGATCTCTTCTGCAAAGACAGACTTTCAGGTCAAATAACAGCACATGAAGAAATATAGTATGACCAATTTTAGAAACGACTTGCTGAATAAAAGGGTCTGTTGGTGGTTCTCCTTGTTGAAGCACATTGTGGTAGCTATTCTGGTCTTTCCCATATCCATTTTATTTCCTTTATCTCTCTGCTGGTCAACTTTCAATGGTCATAATGCATTTAAAATCAAAGTAGTAATAGTATCATCTTCATTCATAAAGAGCAATGCAAGAAGTATAGATGTGCAACAAAACGACTGTAGCCTGTCGCACCAAACCACTGAGTAATAATTAGCTGGAGTTTGTGAAGTAGAGCAAGAGAAAACTTTCCTTGATCTCCACCAGAAACTTTAAAATATTTTTTAAAAATACAGAGAGACTCAGACTGATTACCAAATAAGAGGATTATAACGAAGAAAGGAGCTCTAATGACTTAAAGTAGCTAGCATTAAAAAGTTAAACTCAGTAAATTAATATGTTAAGTACAGAGGCTTTGACAAGCATAAATGGGAAAATATACACAAACCCATACAGATATCTATACGGGTTTTTTCCCATATGAAGCTCAGCTATTTAAGCTCTTGTCATAGATGCTGGGAGAAAAGAAATGGAGAGTTAAAAGCTTTGATCAGCTGCATTAAAAAAAAAAAAAAAGCTGGGACACTTAAGAAGTTCAGAGGTTCCCTTCACTGCTCCAGAGTTTTCAGAAATATCTGGTTTCTTGAACGTCAGCCTCAAAAAATTCCACAAGCAGGACTTCTCTGGAGATGTCTGCCTTTGAATTGTTCTCCAAATAGCACCAGAGCATAATCTCCCATGGAGGTTTCAATTTAGGTGGATGTGGTCAGAACTACTTTAGAAACTTTCTCAGCACTTCAAAGCAGTCGTTCAGTTCAGTTTTCAGGACTTCGGGATGATTTTTAAACAAATTTGGGAGCTTTTGCAGATAAGCCTTATCCTGAAAACTGATTAATATCCTTATCTTCTCAGCAGCCTAGGAGAATCACCCAGCGTAGTTTTAGAAAAACACACCATGACAAAACTGGACTATGTAAAAACTTTTTAAACTTAGCCTAACTGACATCTTATTTGTTTGTTGGCTGTGCAGGTCTGCAAGGTTTCTGTAGATGGTATGCACCTGAAATTTCTTCTTCTTGACTAAAAGTTAGTTAGAGTTGAGTGACATGTTGTCTTTTGGATAAATGCCCCTGTTTCTACCACGGTGGAGAATCACGTTTCTCTGCTGTCTTGTACATTGGAGGAAATGTTTACAGATCTATTTTTTCCTTACACAGTATAAATGGATGGAGCAGAAGTGCTTTTTAATGTGAGTCTTGCGAACTGGCTGTGCATTGGCACCATGGCAGAATCATACAAAGATATGGTGGATTTAATACACTTAGTTGCTCTCTGTCCCCTTCCTTCCTTGCAGTGAGATAAAACTCCAACATGAAAGCTGTTTTCGCTCCTTCCCCTAAAGACTCATCATTTCCTTTAATTCTTTCTTTTGCGGATCATCCTCTCATTGCTGCTAGCAATGGATATGCTCTATAGGACAGACTGTCGGCACTGTGCTTTGTGACATTCACAGAGCTCTATTATGTTGTCTATCTCAGTCAAATTATTGCTCCACGGTTCGCAGAAAAAGTCCTCTGTGCTGGCAATGCTGACAAGTCTGCGCCTAGACCCGGGGGTTGTGATTTGGACCAGAAGGGTCAGGTTCCAAGGCCATTTGTGAAGCAATGCTGCTGTTCCATCGTTTGTTCCCTTTTATTCAGGTTCTGTTTCAATTTGCAAATACACAAGGGCCTAGAAAATAAATCTTATGAAGAGCGACTGAAGGAGCTGGGGCTGTTTAGCTTGAAGAAGAGGAGGCTGAGGGGAGACCTCATCACTCTCTACAACTACCTGAAAGGACATTGTAGAGAGATTGGTGCTGGTCTCTTCTCACAGGTAATTGGTAGTAGAACTAGAGGGAATGGCCACAAGCTGCAACAGGGTAGGTTTAGGCTAGATGTTAGAAAAAAAAAATTCACAGCAAGAGTAGTTAGACAGTGGAATAGGCTGCCCAGGGAGGTTGTTGATCACCTTCCCTGGAGATGTTTAAAGCTCGTTTAGATGTGGTGTTGAGGGAGATGGTTTAGGTGTGGACTCTGCAGAGTAGGGTTATAGGATGGACTTGATGATCCCAAGGGTCTTTTCCAACCTGAATGTTTCTATGATTCTGTGATTCTAAGGATTCTGATGTAGAGGCAGGAAATGCACAACTTTGATGGCAGAGCTTCTGAATACTGGCTTATTGCCAGGAAGTGATGAACAGTGAAACATAGAGACTTGGGAGTGTTTTCAACTTGCATGTAAGACATTGTTCACCTTAGCTTAGTTCAGAGTAAAATACCATTTGGGATGTGTCTTTAAGGAAAATGCTGCAGAGAACTCCACACAGTTTTTTGAGAGATGAAGGAAGGGGCTAGGTTTCATTCCTCTGCAACATGAGCCTCAGTGCCATGCCCGTAACTGTGCTGTGTGACTACACAATCAAAGAGAAGTGCCATCATCCAGGCAGGTGTTAAAGCTTCAAGCCTTAGAAGTGGCTGAAACTATTTGCCTGAAACAAAAACCCACCCACATATGTATTGCATATTTAAAAAAAAAATACCAAACCAGTGCTTGTGTGTTGATCTCAGCACATAATGAGATCCATCATCACAGGTCTCCTTACTTTGTCTCTATTTTAAAATGTAACATCTCTAAAAGAGGGAAATTAAGGAGCAAAGAAGTGAAAGGACTTATAAAGGATCACAGAACAATTTAATGAGAATGGGAGGCATAGGTGTTGTATCTGCCTGTACAGTTCTCTGCATTGCCTCCTATTTTGAGATTTATTTTTTTTGTCTTTATATTTGAACATTGCTCTTACAAGCTTTGAACTCTGCTCTTTGTTTGACTTCCCATGGATCTCTATCTGCAAAACTGAGCAGAAACCCTCAGGAGAATACTCTCTCACACAAATTTTTCCAATACTTTGTGCTTCCTTGTAAAGGCAAAAGTACAGCATCAACTCAGGCTACCTCCTGACATTTGTGCATTTAATCCGGCAGAAAATTGAAAGCTCATAGGCCAATCTGAAAATGAAAAAATAGCAGAGGGTAAGAATACTGTTCAAACCTTGAAGAGCTTGTTTGGGTTTAAACAAAAGTTTAGATCAGGAATTTTTAATACTGTAACCAATTCTCCATGGCTTCTAACAGAAAATCATGCTGTTTCAAATTTAATTCTGTCCAGCCCGATAAAATGATATGGAGGCACTGTTATTTTAGTTTCACTGTGTTACACTAGATGTGATTTTATCTACTTTTTTTTGGTGTGTGTGTTAGATGTCAGCAAGTAGTAGAAAGGAAGAATCTTTTTGTCCTTTAATGATGTTTATTTGGAAATAATTTAAGACTCTCAACTTTGAGACCTACTTTGAATAAGTGAAGACCCACGTATAGGTATATATGAGGTTAAGAAGCTGTAAAATAGCTTTTAGTCTGGCTGTATATCTATGCTGCATTAGGCAAAGTGTGGAGATGTGCTGTTCCCTGAGTTCCTAGCCCACAATTTGTCACTTTTCACAGGTAGACTGCCTGGTCTCAGTTTAATTTAGTCGCTGTTACTTAGCATTTTGGTCCCTAGTAGTCTGCATACTGCAAAGGAGCAGCAGTGACATGGTGGATGCTTGTAGACTGGTGAAAAATAGCATGCCTGGGAAGAAAACTCAGTCTTGAGCTTTCTTGGTTGCACAACCTGGTGGTTCTCTTGTGGTTTTTATTTTAAGGAACATTCTCTGAATCTTGTTATTGGGAATTGTTTTTTTTGTCTTTTCACTTTTTAGACTTCAGTAGCAGAAAAAAAAACCCCACCCTATTTACCATGTTTAGAGATCTATTTAAAATTCAGTGCAGCAGTAGTCAGCTCTGTTCTACAACACTCTGAAGTAATGCATGGTAGTTTGTGCCTGTCAGCCACTGCTTGACATCCTAGCGAAGGTAGTGTTTTAGCAGCAGTAGAGATACTACTCGAATAGGAGTGATGTTAATGTCAGCCTAGAGATGGTGGTGAGCAAAGTTTGTGAGAAGTAATGTCCTATATTAAATCAGTGGACATAGTAAAGAAAAGAAAAAACAAACAAAAAAACAGAGAGGCTTTGAAATAATTAGCTTAAGTCTTCCTTGCCTTTTGGGTTGTTTGGTTTTCAGTCTCATCAATTGGGCTAATGAAAATGCAAACACAGAATACTGCCTATTATGGTTTGGTGACATTTCCACTCTGAAGATTCATCAGCTCCTGACACTGAATTTCTGAGATGATGATGGCACGGTACTTCTGGGAACTCCTTTCAAAAACTGGTTTTACTTATGATTCATAGGGCTGGGAGGAGCTTTTTCGTGGATCATTTACTCTAATGGACTAACTGATGTTTATATGTACAGCTGCCTTCTGGTGATAGAATCAGACCAGCTTAAACCTTCAGTTTGTTCTTTTGTGCCTGAAGACTTAGGCTGAGGGTAATTTGTCTTAATTGCTGCTGAGATTTGAAGGTTAGTCTTAGTTTGAGAACACTGTTCTTTGAAGATAAAAAAAATCCTTTCTTTCAGTCTCGGTGTGAAAAATATTGTTATATGTTATATTTTCCTCTACCCCCAGAAGTGCCTTTGCTTTCTTTATCTGGCACTTTCATTTGTCTGAGGATGGTCTGAAGATCCTTCACAGCTGACACTCCACCCTTCGCCAAGCATTTTATTTTTATTACAATTTTCAAATAAAAATGTTGCATGTAGCTACAGACATGGTACTAAAGGAGAAAGTACTAACTTCTTTGGACCAAAAAATCTCATAAGGGTGTACTGGAGTAGTTCTATTAATACCAATAGAGCCAGACTATATACTTTCTTTGGCTCTAGTACTTATAAGCTTGTGCGAAGTTCAGTTTAGTTGTTATGGGCAAAAGGAGGCAATCTGAGTAGCCCAAGAATTTTTCGAGACTGAAAATGAGCTAAACTGTTCCTCAGCTGATTCTGCCATTAAGGTTTTCTGCACTGGCTCTCATAATCTCTTATAAAAAAACCCTAATGATGTATAGGCTAGATAAGTGACATGGGTTAAAAGCTGGCTGAACTGTTGGGTTCAAAGAGTTGAGATCGACAGCACAATGACCCAAAATCTGCCATTTCCAATGCAACCAAGTAGTTCTATTCATACGATAATATAATCTAATAAACACGGCTCAGCAAGAGCTCTGAGCACAGCCCTGCTTTAATGTGGTTGAATCGTTCTCTCGCTCTGCTCTGCTCCCTCACAACTGTGTCTCTGGATTTGAGGTGTTGGGAGAGTTGTGGTCTCTGTGAGTCTGCCTGTGTGGAGCTGTTAAGCATCTCGAGGTAGTTTCTGCAAAAGTATAAGGGCATTTGCTTTTCTACCTTGGGCAAATTCTGTTTGGGGAAAATGGTGTTTGGGATACACACAATAGTCATTACCTGCCTTAAACTGCTGGCTAGATTTGCTGTGTAGAATTTAAACAGCTGCCAGAGGTAGGTGGCTTCATTCCAGTACTGGGGAAAAAAAAATAATCCTCATTACAGTGAATTTGTAAATCACATTGGGGGCCTGCTGCCTTGAAAGAATTGATAGAAATGTAAGCCATTATCACGTGTTATTACAAATGATGTCTCAGCCATTAAAAAACCAAATATATTAAGGGAATATGAAGACTGCTAATTTAAGCATTCTGAAGTTAGAAAATGCAGCAATTAAATCTGTGTGTACAGGCTGAACATCAGCCTCTGTCTGCTTTTAGGCAACCCAACACAGAAAACATCATACTTCTGTCCTCATCATGGTAGGAGACTGTTGCAGGCAGTTAATATTATCTCACATTTTGAACTAGTCATGAGTGTTTGAGAGAAGTCATACCTTTCCCAAGCTGAGCCAAATTTCCTAGAAACACTCTCACAAAATTCTTTCTCCCAATTCTTCCTCACATTCCCCATCTTTCTCCAAAGCCTGGAGGCACTAGAGAAAAGGTTTGCATTCTCTTTTTCAAGGAGGGATACTTGGACATTTTTTTATAGTTTTCCTCTATGATTTGGCTACAGTTTTCATTTAAATGAAAGAGCTTGATATAGATTGCAGGCACAGGAAAAGTAATCCTGAATGGTTATCAGTGATTAAACAGCTATGGCAGAAAATACACTTAGAGTAGGATATGCTGAGGAACTGTACCTGTAAATGGTAGTTGGCTTCACCTGGGTAATATGCAGAGAAGAAAAATGTATAAGAAGGGAATCATGAGGAGACTTATGGGGAACGACAATCATATCCTGGGCGGCATCAGAAGAAGTGGGTTGAGGGAGGTGATTCTCCCCCTCTTCTCTGCTCTCATGAGACCCCACCTGGAGTACAGCTTTGGGACCCCCAACACAAGAAGGACATGGAGCTGTTGGAGTGAGTCCAGAGGAGGCCACAAAGATAGACGGGTGACTGGAACACTTACCCAGTGAGGACAGGCTTCGGGTGTTTGGGCTGTTCAGATAGGGAAAAAAAGAGAAACATCTGGGGAGACCTTCCAGTACTTCAGGGGGGCCGTAGGAAAGCTGGGGAGGGACTCTTGATCAGGGAGCATAGCTATAAGACAAGGGGTAACAGTTGCAACTGAAAGAGGGTAGATTAAATTAGATATTAGGAAGAAATTATTTCCTATGAGGGTGGCGAGACACTGGAATAGGTTGCCCAGAGAAGTTGTGGAAGCCTCGTACCTGCAAGTGTTCAAGGCCAAGTTGGATGAGGCTTTGTACAATGTGGTCTAGTGGGAGGTGTCCCTGGCTATGGCAAGGGAATTGGAACTAGATGATCTTTAGTATTCCAATCCAAACCATTCTATGATTTTATGAATGGGAAGACTGCATGGAATTAGTGGAAAGTGTCAAATGAGTCATAAGGGAAAGCCTGAAATCAGTCCAAATGATGTGGAAGTAAAGGTGCAGAAATATGTCAAAGCAAAGTGCTTTCCCTTGCTTCTGAGGGCTGGCCTTTTCCTGTTGCTCTTGTATCTTGTGTGTTTTACTCATATGCAACTTGTCGGCTTCACTCTCATTTAAAAGCACAGAAAGTGCTTAATAATATTCCTGGCCTTTTCTAGCCTGTCTGCTGAAGCAGTGATATTTAATAGCAAATTCATTGTTACTCTATAAGGAAGCTTTACCATAAAGGTCACCAAATTTGGTCAGTGCATTTTAATTTGTACACACGTTAAAGGTCATATTCCTCACTTCCATTGCAATAACAGTGTGTTTATGCTCTTATCAGAGATGATTGTGTATGACTTAGCTAAGGGATCTTATCAATGTAAATGGAATATAAAAAAAATAATAATGATGAAAACACTGGTACAAGTGTAAGGGAATTTTTCCCTCTCTATGTTTATATAGTGCTTGGAGGTAAACACACATCTACAAGGTCTGATTTTCTGCTGTGTTACTCTAATATTTCCTTTTTTCCCCCATGAGAGCTCCACAGCCTTCAGCAGAGTTTCTGCTGGTGTATATTGGAATGACAGTAGTTTCAGATTCATAATATCATCTCTGTATAAACACGTCCAAACGTAATTAAGGACCTGGGCTCTCAATGTTGCAGACCTCAAATTAGCTTTCAAAATGCATATTAAGGGCATAGACAAATGCTTTTGTGCAATTCCAAATGACCTCTGAGGGCAGGGTGAGCAAAATTGTATGAAGCTCTTTAATGTCACAAAACTCTCTCTACAGAGATTTGCATATAAAGTGTACCATTTTATGTCAAACAGATTTGTTAATCTTACAATGAAGGAAATCGTACTTGAAAATTAATCAAGGTGGGTTTTCATTGCCCAATAGAGGCCCTTAAAAGGACCTGACCTGATAACTGGAGGCTATTATTTTGTGGTTTCTAAATTCAATAATTTTTCAGTTTTATTTGCTGGATGGGTTTGCAGGAGATAGATCTCCACAGCAGATAAATCTTCAAGGGTTTCTTTGCTCAAGTAGTGGAATTGTGCTTTCAGAAGTTCGTGTAATCCTGGCTCTGTTGGAAAATGCTTCGTTATTTGTTTGTTGTTCTAAAATTGCATTTAAAATGCACATAAGCATTGCTGTAGGTAAAATTGGGTCGTCTTACTGAGTCTTTCGATAATGAGTACAGGGTAGTTTTGCTTGTTTACCGTAACAACCTTTAAGGAACAATGACTGAAAAACTGACCTTCTCCCCTAGGAGACAGGTTCTTGCAAATACAACCTAACTGAAAAGTTAAGGGTATGTCAAATGGTTATATTATCTGTCATTGCAGAAGGGAGGGATGGAGACACATGGTCTTGGGTTAACTATCTTGGGCGATATTCTTTCTCTGCTATCATCATCCTTTTCCTTGTCCAAGGGCCAGGAACAGGGAGAGATGAAATAAGAAGGTCTGATATTGGTGAGATTAATTTAGCTAATTTTCCAGAGACCTAGAAAATGCTACAAGCATGGGGTTGTAGGGTATGTCTCTACTCTGAAGCCGTGTCTTGTGCTCTGAGGTTCCCAGCATAGAGCAACTGTTCTAGTACAGACCCCTGCTGGAGTTAAAACACTTGGATTTAGGGCTTTTCGCCTCCTTATTAGAGCTGATTGTGAAATCTCAACCTTTCTACCTTGCAATGTATGGTAGAAGGTAGAGGAGCACGATGCTGCTTTTCCATACATAAATAATTTTTTTTCTGTTCTATAGGAATACAGAAAAAACAGTTTCCTCTAGCATCTTCTAATATTTATGCTTTGCCCCATCTAGCTTTTGAGTCTTTAGCCAGAAAACATTTTTTTCCCCTTGTAAATGCTCTCGCTTAGGAATTTCCAAGATGAAACTTGCTTTTCTGGGCCTAGGGCTGTAATGGGCTTTCATAGTTTTTAATTACTTAACTGTCTGTTGTGACATAATTAAAATGTCTTTCAACATTTCACATTTCACCCCCAAGGAATAAATATCTTCTAGGCTGTAAAATATGACTTGCGGCTTATTTTTAGGAAACAATGAGGGAAAGGTTTCCTCCAGGCTTGGTCACATCAAACTTGCCTGTCAATATAAAGTGCTTCTCAGCTGTGTCCCTAAATAGCCTTGCTCATTCCTTCCCTGCTTTTCACTCCTAGTTCACATGTGTATTTAAAGAGCCTCTGTCAGGATGAAAATATATCTGTACCTGTATCGTTTTACTAAAAAACCCTGAGAGCTCAGCAAAAATAACTGTAAAAAGCCATTACATCTTACTACAGGATTAGGGTTGTGGGTTTTTTTGTCCCACACTGCACTCTTTTTATCTTGGGAAAATGTGTACAATGGAAATAGATTAGCTCCAATTTAATCAACAGATTCTGGGTGTTATGGGAAATGGGCTTACAGCAGGTTGGGACAGAGCTATAAAACCAGAGAGGTGCAACAGCATCTCATTCAAGGTTCAGAATAAGCTAATATAATTAAAATGAAATCAGATAGCACTGCTTATAATTATTTCTCATACATTTTCTAGCAGAAGATAATACCTTCTGGTAACTTTAAACGTATTTCCAAATTCAGGCTGTTTTTTTTTTTGTTGTGTTGATTTTTGTATCTCTATTTAGATACTCATTTGAAGTGATAGTTAAAGGGAGTCAGTGCTATCCAAAATGAACTTCTGGTAATTGTGTTTCCAAGGGAGGAAAACATTTTTAAGAGGTTTTGTTCAATTCTAGTGTCCCCTATATGGGGACAGAGCTTTGCAATTTAGCAGGGGAAAAAAATGGAGAAAGCAGTCATACCTTTTTGTCAGTTCTAGGAGTGTTTGGCAAAACCTCCAAGCCTCTGAGGATAAAACAACACCTTATTCCCTCAGTTTTTCATCATAGTTCTTTGAAGTTGGGGGAAACACCCTTGAATTTCAGCTCACACCAAGAGTATACTTCAGCTGTTGATATTGCTGCTATGCTGATAGTCCTTAGGTATGTTTTTCCTTAGGTAAGCAGCTAAATATACTTCAAGTGCAAGAGGAAGGTGGTGCAAGTGGAAGATACTGGGCAAAATTTTCTTACAATTGCTCCCGCAAGCTATCGGGGTTGCACTTTGCAGGAATAGAGAGGAGGTCACATTGCCTCAGAGTTTCCCGTGCTAGAGCCTAGGAAAGTCAAGGAGAATGGGGAATAACATTAACGCATGGTGTGGTAAAAAGATCTTCAGCAGCTGAGGGCAAAAAGAGGGGGAAAAGATGAGGGAAATCAGCTGCGGATTAGTCGGGTGCCTAGGAACTGTTATAAAAATGCAAAGCTCCCTGAAGCATTATGTCGTAAAATAAATGATTCATTTTACAGGTGGCTCATTTTTTTTTCATTTTTTTCTTATTTTTGTTCTTTTCTTTTTTTCCTCTTCCTTAATTTTTCTGTGGCTATCGCTCTCCTGGTCTGAAACTACTCATTTGAAGGGAGAAACCTAGTAGTATCTGCCTCATGGTAGTAAGGACCTTGCTCTGGTGAGAAATGATCCTGTCAGAGGTTTGAAAATGGTTCACCATTTCCATATAAGCATAGATTAACATTGATTCAAGGAATGGCATCATGAATCACATTTTTTTTTTTTTCTACTTTGGAGAATGGCAATTCTGTTGAAATTGGCTACTCTTCCATCCACAGCGTGTATCTCCACTTACTTGGCTTAAAATGGACATAAACCCATCACTGCGCTGATGTTTGGGATAGAAAGTATTAATTATATGAGTCTGCTGTCCTGGAACTCCCATGGGAAAATGAGGATCTTTATATTAAGTGGAAGGTTTGAGTGGTCTTATGTGAACATGGTGGATGTCCCAAGAAAAGTAGATAAGTAAAATCTATAAATGTGCCTGACATATACAGCATAATATTACCCATTTACTGAATAAGGCAGAGATCCTGCTTCAGAGGGAGGGGAAAAATATACTACCTGTATATGCATACTTGGGAAAAAAACTCTAGCATTTCCTAGCTGTTGAGTGCTTACATTTCTGATATGGATGAGCTTTCTGTGTGCTTTGGTCCCTTGGAGTTATTAAAGATGTAGGCATGTGCATTAGCACGGCGGGTGGACTGGATGATCTCTAGAGGACCCTTCCAACTCCAGCAGTTCTGTGATTCTGTCTTCCTCTTGGTCTCCTGGCTTCCCTCAAGAATAACAGCAATGACAGCATTACGTCACCATTTATAATCTTATTTGTCCATCAGATTCTGTTAACCTAAACCAAGGATAATATTCAGTTTGTTGTATGTAATGTCATTACGTATGCTGCATATTAGTATATTTTTGTGTAACATCCAGCTGAGGGTACCCATTCTGCAGATCCTACCTGGTAAACACAACGAGCTGTCCAGCCTGCTCTGTGGTAACATCTTTCTTCTCTGATAAGGGCAGCAAATGGGTTGTAAGTGCTCACCAAAACTCAGTCTTGTTCCCTTCACGGGGCAAGGTGGGTGAACTCGATGAGCTCTCAAGTCATATGTGAAGGGGTGCCCTCATAGCCATTCCTGAAGCCACATGTGCATCTGTACCTTGAGGAGAACCTCTGTGTTTTGCTCATATATCAGCATTTTTCCAGCTAAGTGACAAAAAGAAGCTGGGGTGCATGGCTGCTCGTCCTCAGCGTGCGCAGACGAGGTTGTGTGACCAGGCAGGGCTCAGAAACTGCATTTTTACTGCTCCTCCAGCATGTACAAATTTATGGCTGGAGACTAAAGGGACTCAAAGAATTGAACATTTTCTGTATTGAAATATAAAGTAAAGAAAGAACTAGGAATTAACAGGAGAATCCTGCAACGGATTATATGGCTATGAGGGACAGTAATAGTAAATCCACTAAGAGATGTTGTAAACCGAGCAGGAATCATTATCCTGACTTACCAGCCAGGACAAGGTCATAAAATAGTAGAATAAAGGCTTGGCTGCATCTCTCCTACCCCCTGATTAGTCTGTTAGTCTGTTTATGAGTGAGTTTATGTTGGTTAAAAACAAAATACAAAGGGAGGTGGGAAGAGGGAAAAACTACATAAAGTGCAAAATAAGAGTGAATGGGACTTTGTGATGTTAAAAAGAGCAAAATGAGGGAATCTCTCTGTAAAGGGACTGATGGAAAAGCCATCTGGAGTGATACCTGTCCAGCCTTTGAAACTCTCTTTAGGAATATCGACAATGCTGCTTGAAGCTAAATGACCCATTAGCATCCTCTGCTGACCAAAGAAAGGCTCTGGTGTTTCAGAAGTGGGCAAGGATGTGGAGGTGGGTTCGGACAGTCAGCAATTTGAAGCAGAGGTTTCCTGTTTTGTCTTGGAAACAACAGAGGTTAAAAGAAAAGAGGATGCTGTAGCAGGCCTGTTGTCTCATGCACTCAGCTTTTGGAATGCATGAAGTCTGCAACTGCAGATCCGCTATGAAGAAATCTCATTTTGTGGGTGTTAAAAAAAAAAGGTTAAAAAGAGACAAAGCCCTAGTGCACCTGTGTTCTCCCCCACGCACTGACCTTCGGAGCACCAATGAAGAGATGAGTCTCCTGTCACTTACAGTGTATAAAGTCAAAACATCTGTCAGATAACACAGCTGGGGAACTATGACCTTATGGGAAACGCAACGTGGTGCAGAGTGGTGTAAACCAGTTAGCAAATGATCTGAGGCAGACTGGGAGGGCTGATTACAGCAGTTAGGGCAAGAAAGGGAGAAAAAGTGGTTAAGAATGGTAGTATTAACATAATCTCTCCTATAAGGGAGATTGTTGTAAGAACGGTAAAGAACTCTGCACAAAAGCAATTGCATTATCATGTCACGATGGTGTTATCAAGTTTGGTGCCTGGAGGACTGGTTGATCTGGTCTCAAGGAAAATATCTGTTTCATTGAAGCTGCTTTTTTTGTTGTTGTTGGATAAGAGGATTAGTGACACTGCGGGATTGTGGGAACACGCCCCTTCTAGTCCATGCAAAAAGGAGGAACTTTCTGCAAAAGATTTTAAACAGGAATAGACAACATTCCCATGGAGATCACTGGAAAAACCAATGGGTTTAAGTGCAAATTGACATAAAATTACAACCCTGTAGAATATCTTTTACCATATCTTGAATTAAATTGGGATGGTTAAACTGGAGGTACGTTTGCCTACCCTGTAAAGAACCGGTGTTACTGCTTGGCTAGGTTTTATTGCACCGCAGGGTGGAGAGAGACCTCTTTGTCTTACAGGAGACAGTCTTCTCAAGAGATCGAAAGCAGATTTAACACCCCAAGACCAAAACCAAACTGAATTGCCCTGGCCAATTCCAGCCTACAATCAGAGTCGGGAAATTTAGTGGGACACAAACAATGATTTAAGCAGAAAAAAAAGCAGTGCAGAGAAGGGGGATTTTCACTAAAAAGGAAGAATCTGAGTTGTCTGGAAGAATGAGTCAATCCAAAAAATTAGACAAAGTCTCCACATTGTATTCACTTCCTTCGAATAGTCCTAGTAATGGAAAAATAGCAACATTTCGTCATGGATTTACTACCCGTCTCCCCATTAAATGTTCATGTATATATTTCTTTGTCTTTCTCCTCTTAGCTACGAGCCAGGAAGATGAAGTGCTGCCTTCTCGCTGTCGCCTTGGCCGTTCTAGTGTTCATTGTCATAATCATCGTGGTCTCAGTCAAGCACTGATCTGGCCATGGTTTCTACAGGTAAGAGCCTTTGACTAAATCTGTTATCATATTCTGTAAGGTGACTGAGCGACACTTTAGGAAGCTGATTATGGTAAGCAAAATTTCTTAGTTTGCAGATTCAGGTCTGGCCTATGAAAATAATTTCCTGTAAAGGGTGTTTGATCTCAGAAGTGACATCCTTAGTGGATCGTTAAATGTAAGCCGGGGTGATGTTCAAACAAAGTATCATCTTACCCTTTCTCTGCTGTTCATGTTGTGTTTGATTTTATATGGACCTCGTAGTGATGCTAATTAATGAATCCTAAATCCATATGAAGTAAAGATGCATAAGTGGTGTTTAAGACCCCAGCATGAAGAAGAGTCAGGGGCAATCCAACATCTCTCAGATATGCTGAGATATTCCAGTGCGCCCACCTTCTGAAACGTTCCAAAGAGACCCTGGAACCAAGCCCTCCTGAGGAGCAGGAAAACAAATAAGCGATGACTACAAAATGGACAAAAATAAAAATGGTTTTCTGGTGATTTTTAGCTCTGGATTCACCCCTAAAAGGAGTATTGGCTAACTTACTGGAAGTGCACTCTATCCCACTGTCGGTGTTGCTGACAAAGATGTTAAACAACACCGGTCCCTGTACTGATCCTTGCGGGACGCCACTCGTCACTGGTCTCTGCTTGGACACTGAGCCATTGATCGCAACTCTTTGAGTGCGACCATCCAACCAATTCCTTATCCATCCATCAAACCCATGTCCTTCCAGTTTAGAGACTAGGATGTCATATGGAACACTGTCAAATGCTTTACGCAAATCCAGGTAGGTGACATCAGTTGCAAAAAATCTGTTGAAAGGTGTCAAATACCATCTCACTGGTTTTGGATGAGGATGATCATGAGCCCTACATTATCTCTAGGAGTAATAGCTATAGTTTTCTATACTTTCGTGCTTACGTGGGTGTTTGGCCAGCACTGAAGTGAAGACAGTGGAAGTGAGCTGGACCTTTAGACTGACTGAATATGAATATGGATGTTCTTATGCCACAAATACATATATATATATATAAAATCTACATTATTTTTATCCCTCTTTTACACTGATTAGGGGTGCCGATAGTGATCTGTCCTGCTGATTTAAATCTAGAGCAACTACTGTAATTTTAGTTGCATTACTCTGGTTTTACTCTGCATTAGTCTGCTTTGAGAATGTGATCCATCATGATAATCTATAATATAATGAAAATTTTTTTATATGTAGTTCAATATTCCTATCTGCTAGAAATCACAAATCTTATCAAGAGTTGACTAAATCTAGACAATTTTAATCTAAGTCCCGTAAGTGGAGAAAGTCAGAGAACAAAAATATACTCACAGTAAAACTCCATTGGAAAACTAGAGTTAATCTTCTGTTAAGACATCCATCGTCTTGAGGGAAGTGAACCTAGAGATACTAATGAAAGCCCTAGGAAAAATATAATGTTCTACTTTTCATCATCAGTTGTGAAACTAATTATTAAGCTTCTAAAACAGAAGTTGCTCTGCAGCAGTACAAATGTAGGCAAACCCAACTTTGAATTATATTGGAACAGGCGTTCTTTGTGATAATTATAAACTGCTGTTAATCTAGGTTGACCCTAAATGGTGTGTAGCAGATTTCACATTTATATTTTGAATATTTCTGAAAGAGAATGTTTTTCAGAATTTCTGTGTCCATAGTGAACATATTTTCTGTTCTGAATTGCAACGCAAATGGATTTTAAAAATATCAGTGGATTTAAAGTTTTGACTACCTCACCAAACTGTTTCATATAAAACTATCTTATATACTTTAGAGAGATAGAGAACATCTGGATTTTAATGTAGAACAGCTCTACATGACCATTTAGAAAAAATATGAGAAAGAAAACAAACTAGGGAACTAGGGACGAAGTACTCTGATCAGCATGGGACACAAGTGAATAAAATTCCAAATTTAGTAATGACTGGCTTCATGTCATCAAAGAGTTTACTCTGTGCTAGATCAGTAAGGAGCCAGAAGAAATGGCACCAGCCACCCCATTCAAGTAGTTAAGTCCCATTTTCATGATATTCAAGGTAAGCTGCTTTAGCTTTCACAAGCGCAGCCAGAACGAGAAATCTGAAGGTCACTATTCAGTCAGTTAAAGAAATTATGCCATTATTATTTATGATGACTAATGCTCATTAACATATAAAGCCTTATTTTTTTGTTCTTTTATTTCATCCCTGTTTCTGCTTTTGTAATGATACTAAATCAACAGTTCTTCTCCAAAGGAAAAAAAACACAACCACTTTTATTTCCCCACCACCACAAATCAGACATGGCTTTGACAGCCCATTACTTCCATAGCAAGGGTCACTTTATGAATCCTGAGAAGTAAAAAACACTTTTTCCCTGGAGTTTCTCAAGCAGTGGTGACATCACTGGCTGCTGGAACAGTGTGTGGAGAGAGACCAGCTGTTCAGGAGAGCTCTGAGCCTTGACTTCTGCCTTTTGAGGCCCCATCCATAAGTATGTCACTCCTCCCCTGGGGCAGATTTGTCTGGCAGAGAGAGAGAAGAGCATCTACAGAGGATGCAGAGAAACTCCTGGGGACTTAACGTCTTTACATTTGTTTGCTGACACCTTAGGAAAATAGCCCAGGAACTTTTGGGTCACGTTGCTCATATTGTGGCATTAGTGCAGCTGCTCTTTTTGCTGTTACACTACAACATCAGTAACCATTTAAAAGAACAGCGTTGCAGTGGCAGTCTGAAAGAAGTCCCTCCTTTAGCCATGTTTTTGTATAGGGTCAAGATTTCTTTAGCCTCGTTAGACCTTCCGAGTCCTCCTTCTTCAGACTCATTTGGATTGAGTGTACAATTACACAAAGTAACAAGGCTGTTGGAATCCTAAGTCCTAAATATTCTTTATAGGAAAAGAGAGATGACAAACTTTGGAAATATGCTACATGTATTTAGTGTTTGGGGAATATGCTTTTCGACAGCAACTTAATCATCTGAATCTAGTTAGTGAAAGAAAGAACAAAAAATGGCTTGACTACTCTGTGCCCTTTTCTTGGAAGCAATCATTGCAGCAGAAGGTACCTTCTCTTCTTTACAAAAGACATTTCAGTCAAACAAAGGTTACTGGACTGAGCACATGGACTTTATTATATAGAATACTTAAACCCCGTGGACTCACTGTTCTTTCCAACCTTAGAATCTGTCAATGAATAAAGAGGTGAGAGCCCAGAGGAATGAAAACAGCGTTTCTCTTCTTCGTAGCTGATGCAATGGTTGACAGAGATGCTCAGCTATGGAAGAGTAGAACAACAAGTGATCATTCAGCAGAATATTCTCCCAGCCTACAGCAGCCTGAAGCTTTCTGATCCAGGAAGTAGTTATTTAATTTTTAACAGCCATTGACTCATTCTTTTCCTGTTAATTTGACTAGTTGCAGTTTAAACCATCATAAACTTTTAAAATGTGAAATATCCTGAGCAAGGAGTTCCACTCTGTTTATAGTCAGCATGTAATCTGTAACGGACAGCTAAAAATCCATCCTGGCCAGCATCTGCAGAGAAAGGCTGTAGTCAATATAAAAATGCAATAATCAGGCTCCAGGTATCTGTTTCCTAAATATGCAACTGTCTTGTTTTGAATTTAAATTGAATTAATTATTGTGGAAAACTAGAAAATATTGGTTTAATTTGGATAATTTTTTTCCTTGCTTTGAGATCAAATTTTTTCCTTGCCTAATTCATTTATGGGTTTATTATGTGATTAAAGGTTTTCTGTAACCGGACTAGTGAGGATGAGGTTCAGACTGCTGATTTTATACAGTCCCTCTTTGACGCTTGGTTTTCCCTTACTTTCAGACCTTTTGTGTTGTGGTTGTTTGGTGGGTTTTTTTTTGATATCTGTGTTTGTGTATCCTTGTGTGCTATAGCTTTGGTTCCTTGCAATGCAGTAGGAATCATAAAACTTGCACTTGTAGTCACTGTGTGTGCTGGGAGGAGCAGAGAAATGCCCCTTCATGTGATCTGGCCTAGAGAAGTAAAGAGCATCTTCATCTCAGAGTTCTAAATCTTGGTGTTTGAGACCAGAGCACCAGAATAACTTTCTGCAAAAGGGGATTTTGCCAGGTGACCCTCAGCCCCTTTCTGATGTCGTTAATGCTGCACTTTTCCCTCATTGCAGCAGACATCCAGGTAGGGCATAAGTTACCTTGTGGAGCCCAAAAGAACTTCTTCCAAGGCAGGACACATCAATAACCTGCCAACAAACGCAATTGTAGCCTGCATCTGTTGAGATCATGAGGGCTGTAGGTGGCAGAGAGCGAAAGATTGACAAGTGGCTTTGTGATACTTGGCATTTACAGTTCTGTCATTCCTTCCCAGCATGAGACGTGTCTGGGCACCCTCTTCTGACACACACAATAGAAATTGTGACATTTGTCCAGTGCGTCTCTTGTCTGTCAATGTCAAGTTGTACAAGCGCAGCACTTCCTACTTGGTGTTGAACAGAGCAATAATTCAGCCTAATGAACATTGAAAATAAGTGCAAAACATAGGTGGTTTTGTTTCATGGTATTGCTTTTGCCTTTTAAAATTTATATCACAGGGCTGGCTTTACTTAGTGTCTCTGCTTCTACTACATGTCTATATATGGCTTAATAACTATGTAAGCAGCTCAATTTTTGAACTTGTTTCAGTCTCTCAAGCGCTGTAAGGGTCATAATATTTTTGAAAGCTGTCATTCAAATTCTAAAATAATTCACCCCTTTGCCTTGGCTGTGGCACTGCTGCCATATTTGCTCTGCAGCACAGTCAGGAATCAATATCTCTGCAATATTTTTTTTTCCTCCTGTTCTCTATTACTTTGAAAAGTTCCTATGTCAGGTGTCAGTTCTTGTCCTTTCAATTCTTGTCTCTTAGTCTATAATTAATTGCTTAGATCCTGGCATCCTTGCTGAATCTTTGCTCTGACAGGAAGACTGAGGTACATCCTGATACTGCAGTAACTTTGGTGAAAGATCTGAATTTTCACTGATTTATGTATAATTTCTAAGGAGTTCTCTGAGTTTTCACCATCTGTACACACCTCTTCCAATCCTTCAATCAGAGGAATGTTATGGTGGGTCATCACATAATCAGGTTACTGTGATTGAATGCATTTCACGTTGACCTTGATTGCTGACCATCTGCATACTCTTTGGTCTTTACAAGTATCACATAATGCCAGGTTATTAATTCTACTGTGAAAGAGAGCTAAGGGAGGATGTATTGTGTTTCCTTTGCTTAGCTTGAGAGTCCTCATGCAGATAGTTCCTAGAGCTCAATTAACAAGTAGTACCTTGAATTCATTTATTGGAATCCAAAGTCAGTTGGATTTTGGAGCAGTCAGCAGTTTTCGTCATCCTGTCTCAGGTTTCTACACCATTTCTTTGCAATCAATAGGAAAATGGAGTGCTCCCACTAAGTGGCTGTGCAGAGCACTGACCCTTCAGATGGATGCCAAGTGTTTGATCTGAGCTTTCCAAAGCAATCTGCAAATGGTAATTTTGTTATGTTTTATAATGTCCTGATGACACACTTCTATGGACCTGACAGAAGAGGCTGTTCTTCAGCACATTCATTTTGAACTGCTAGAAATAACATGAGAATGGACATACTGATTCAGATCAGTGGTCCCTCTGGCCTCATATTCTTAGTCATTCACGGGTGCTTAAGGAAAAAAAAACATGTGAAAAGAAGAAATATCAGCTAGAACTGTGGACAGCACCAGTCATTCCTTTAACTGCCCAGATACGGCTTTAGGCACCTAAAATTTAGGTTCCAACTTGGAAAAGATTGTCATAAGGGTATGTCTAAAATCTTTGAATAAGTCACTGGCAAGTATCTTCTGCCCTATGATTTCCTCAGGAGCAGAGATGTCTGGTGGAGGGAGCAGTTGGTGTTTTCAGCACGATTAATGGCTCAGGAGGGTTCTCTGAGGCAGAAATTAGTAGCCCCCAGGAGAAGGGAGGATGAGGCTTATAAACTGCTTATTATAACTTCTCTCACGTCACTCCACCACTGTTAGCTGACATTTTCAGTTGGCAATGCTCAAATTATCTGTCTCATCGAGTCCTCAAAATACAGTGAGATCTTGATGTTATGAGAGAGACAGGAGCGCAGAAGAGCAGCCCAAGGGAGTCCATCATTCATCCTGGTGCCCCTTGGCTCTGGGGTGAGTGGATTTCCAATTAAGTGAGTTTAAGATGGTGTGTGGTTCTTCTCAATAAGGTAAAACCACCTTATTCTTCTCAGGAGAGCAATTCCTCTCGACCTAAGGATGATGGGACGATGGGGAAGTGGACACAGAGGTCCCACTTGACCAGTTCCGTGGTAGCACATATTGATCCAACAAAAGCTACAAATTTTGTATGTGCCATCACCATTTTGGTCTCAACTAGTTCAGAAGTATTTTTAAGCTTTTGTATGTGAAAGAGAAAGTTTAAGAAAAAGGACTTTGGTGCTGGCAGATAACGTACAGATCTTCAATTTCCCTACTCATAATATTAGTAATATTGTTCTTTCTCTTTCATCCCTAAGCAACTTAGAAATCCAGTCTTAAACTTGTTTTTCTATTCAAACAACATGGTTGCTGGAATGATGGCAATGTTATATCTCCAAAACCAGCAGGAAAGAATCTATATGTTGCTTTCCCCCTTTTAAGGATGTGCACACAGTAGTATTGTATAGAAACTCTGGAAGCATCATGTTTTAATACACTTAGGTACTCTACCTCTCTGTGTTCCTGAGGTGTAAATGTCATAGAATTGTCCACTAAGACAGGGCGTCTTGGTGGTTTTCTTGTGAACAGGGCAGCATACAGTTAATCACACAGTTCATTCACTAAATGGGCAGGATGTAATTCTCATTGTTCTACAAGCTACTTGAAAGTATTACATGACTATTATCCTTCGTGGTGGTGTCAAAACAAAGTAATTTTTGATCAGTGTTCTCTGAACGAAAACTTAAAAGCCAGCACAGGAGGTTTTCTTTTGTAACAGTGTGTTAAAGAAGAAATATTTTGGCAGTTCCACTAGAGAAACTTCTGTCCCAGCATCTTAGAAGATCAGTAGATTTGTAATTATCATGGAGAAAGGTGTGTTTAGAGGGGACAGTGTGTCTGGTGTCTGTGCTAGTTACGCCTCTCCGAGGGGTCATGTACAGTGGTGTAGAAAGGAAGATTGGTCTGTCTCTTCGGTGCCAATAACTCGAGTTCTGTCCTGGGGAACTGCAACCTAAAAAACTTGATGTTTGCCAGGTGGACATGGCAATGTCATAGGAAAATCATTATACGTAATATAGTCACTGAAGTGCTGCTGTGCTTTATCCCAGCAACTTCCACCTGGTGGTGGTCAACCTAGTTGGAAGATGGCTTCATTCCACCGTGTGGGAGCTTGTTATATTCTCCTTTGCAACCAAGTTACTCTCTCCAAGAAACTGCGATGATCTGGGAGGTAATTCTAAAACCTGAGAGTGAAATCAGACAAAGGATAGAGAGGTTATTCAGGGCTGTTTCTGTGGCCTCTTTTTCTTCCTAGGCCTTCATTAATGTGAAAAAACAGCTTAAAAAGTCTAAAAATCCCACATAACTTCAGACCTGACTGAGTTATAAGGTAGTGGTTACCATGTCTTTATTAACGATCCACCTCCTTGGGTATATCTTAGAAATATCCTCATTTTGATAATATATAGTCTATTCAATATATAAATAATAAACTCCTGATTGCCTTTCTCTCTCTGTGATGTTCTCAAACCGTCTTTAAAAAGAGAATTATAATTCCACTGTACTCAGTGAATTTTCTGAAATATCCCTTGTAGTTTCATTAGGCTTTAATAGGAGTTGGAATCTGCTTCACAACAACCTTTCATTTACAGAATATGATTCAGCTTTCAAAATTAGATTTTTAGATGTATCTGGAAAAGAAGCCTTTTGAATTTAGTAATCATTAAAGAAATAGCTGCATTTATTTCGTAAAAAACTAGTGGACGGATGTCATTTTTACATCTGAGTTTGGTAAGAAAGTTGCTTAAGCTTCAACAGATTGTTAATTCCCCAGTTAATAACCATATTTTAACACTGAAATGGGCTCTTTACATTACAGTGTTGAACAACTTTTCTATATAGTGCATAAAACTTTTCATTTCTCTTACGGGTAGGTTATTAGTAGTTACTATGTTGTACAAAGAAACACCATATGTACAACCATGCATCTCAAATCTTCTCATGCCAACTTGGAAGGTGGGCAAAGTGTCACTGAAATGATGATCCATGCGGGGTGGAGGTAGATGATTTCAGTTTTCACTGTGGTTGATTGAATTACCTTTTGTCAGCTGAACTACTAGAGCTGTCCGTGTCCAGTCTGCTGAAAGTGCCGAGTAAAATGCGTTGGTTTTGATGTCATGTCATCAAAACATGCTAAGAATAACACCCCATCCATTGCTGCCTCTCAGCTGGCAAGCAGTAACTCATTGGACAGCAGTAATTTGATCCCTTTTGATTGTCTGCCTAGTCTTCGGGGGAAAAAAAAAAAGCTATATCATCTGTGGAATCTTTTTAAGACATCTGCTTTTTCTTCTTAAAGTTTGAGAGTTGTGGAGTGCTTGCAGAAGAAGAGCCGTGCATCAGCAATACCTTGTGCACCCTCTGCACGGCTTTGGATCAGAGGGGATTTTTGAGACGGGGGTAGACGAAAACCTACCCAGTTTTAGGTTCCGATGGTAACTGTCTGCATTGCATTTGGGTTTTTCGATTGTACATCTCCTTATCTAAATAAAAAGCCAAACTTTTAAAATATATGTGCTTCAGACAATCACAGAATGATTGAAATTGTCAGGGACCTCCAGAGCTCATCTGGTCCAAGCCCCTGCTCAAAGTGGAGTCACCTACAGTAGGTGCTCAGGGCTGTGTTTGGTCAGGTCACAAGGATGGAGACTCCACAAAATTTCTGAGCAATTTATTCCAGTGTTTGACCACCCTCACAGTGGAAAAGAGTTTCTTTCTTAAGCAACAAGTGAATTTTCCTCTATTTTAATTCTTGCAACGATTGGTTTTTTGATGTCTAGTGCTGTGCCTTGTAAGAGTTTGCTATATGAAGAGGCATTCTTGTTGACAATTTTGAATAAAATTGTCTTTAATTTTACAACTACAATTCATATTATGTTTACAGCTTACAATTAAGGTTTTCTATTAAATGTTCTGTACAAGGCAGATCCCAATGACCAATATTTATTTACATTTTTTCCCAGAACACAGCATTAAAAATCTAATCTAATAATATATAATATTATAAAGTGGAATTATAATTCTCTTTTTAAAGACGGTTTGAGAACATCACAGAGAGAGAAAGGCAATCAGGAGTTTATTATTTATATATTGAATAGACTATATATTATCAATATATAATCTAATGCAAGAGAGAAGCTATAAACCCTGCATTTCAGCTTATATGAACAAATCTGGATATTTATTCACCTAGGAAATTTTCTCTCATATATTGCTGTAGGGTCACAGAAACAGAAATTTCCTGGAATCCCTTTAATTTGTAGCATCTTCTCTTTTATTAAATTATGTATTCCAAAGGATATCTTGTTAACAACCAGTATATGGCAAATATATTCTCCAAGCTTTTTAGTACAGAAATAATTGTAAGTGGCTGCTATAGTTCATTAAGGCTTATTTATTTTATAGTTCATTAAGGCTAATTTATAACTATAAGATATATTTTAATAGCCATTTTTTGCCTCTGTTTTTTATGTTTCTCTGCCATCTACTGCTAGCAATAGTTTCTGATTTTCTTCTTCGGTCCTAGACAATTTGCCACTTCGTTGACTGTGAACTACTTAGTGATGGCTTTTATTCAATAGTTTTGCTGGGCAGTAGCAGATGTTAATCTTCAGTCAAGCACATATTCAGTTACATATGCTTTTCCTCGTTCAAAAGAGTCAGCTAGAGTGAGCTCTGGATCCAGCACCGAAATTCACCTTGCTTTATGGAAAGGATTTTCTCTTAGTGTATAAATATGATCAAAAATTTCAGTTACTTGAATCAGTGAGTGCCCTGAAGTCCAGAATAGTTTTAATTTACACACACACACAAAAATGTTGTACCATTGGAGTAAGAAAGAACATGACTATTTTTTTTTATTTTTTATTTTATTTTATTTTATCTTATTTTATTTTATTTTTATTTTATTTCATTTTATTTAATTCTTATTTTTATTGATAGCATAATCACATTAGTAAAATTCTTTAAAATAGGTTATAGAACTGTTAGGATAGACTATATCCTTCAATATAACCAGACTGGAGAGACAATTTTCCAGGCTGTATTTGAGCTATATATTCTTTTGTTGCTGCTTTTAAGGATCTGTTATAATACTGAGATTTCTCCTGCCCTTTGCTCAGTACATCACTGAGCCAGAGTGTACCTGGCTTATCCATGGAAGATACGGGCTCGGTAGGTAAGGCATTGCCACAGAGAGTCAGACTTTTCATGATTGAAGTTTTCCAACATTCTCTATCTCTGATACATTCTTGATTTTGATGTGAAGAGAAACTAAAGAACAACTTGACCTTGAATCTGATCAAATTATCTCAGGTAGGGCCTGACACACAACGTGATAAAGGGAAAGCCCACATCAGCTCAGGCATGGGGAAGAAGGAAAAATCTGGCTATTTCTTCTTCTTATACTTTTTACATTTTCAATTAAGACTCCAGTATTTATTGATGAAAAGACCAGAATTGCCTTCTGCCCCTTCTGCATGTCTCATACCCTCCCGAATTAGGGTAGAAATCCATGGTTCAAAGCCTTTTTGTGACTTTAGGTTGAGATCTGGGTTTGAATTCCCATCTTACCATATAAGGTTAAATTTTGAAGGGATACTATGAGGAGTACTTAACTGTTTTACTCCTTTCTCGTGGGATTAGAGGAATTAATGTGACAGCATTCAGGAGTACTCAAAGACACAGTCATCTCTGTCATTCATTTGCACAGAGATCCAGCAAAATTTGAGTCTCATTCAACTGTTGACAAATGTAGGCGAGGAAAGGTAGTCATCTTAGGACAATATTTTTTTTTCTTCTAAATTTGAGGATGAACTGAATTTTATAATGTGCTGACATCTTTGTTTTTTTTCATGCGGTGTTCAAGTGGCAATTTCAGCACAATATTCTATTGTGAGATTTTCGTCAACAGATTCATCCTTTGCTAAAACATACATAGACATATGTGTGCACACATATGCACCCAAAACCTGGGGTGCTTACCAGCAGAATAAAACAACCCTGAACTTGAGTGGATAGAACAAGGTCTCAAGAGTGATTACAGTCAGAAAGAGTTGAGGTTGTTCAGTCTGGAGAGGAGAAGGCTCCAGGGAGACCTTATAGCAGCCTGCCAGTACCTGAAGAGAGCCTACAAGAAAGCTGGGGAGGGACTGCTTACAAAGGTACGTAGTGACAGAAGGAGGTGAAATGGTTTTAAACAAAAGCAAAGGTGGATTTAGACATTAGGAAGAAGCTATTTACTGTGAGGTGAAACGCTGGCACAGGTTGCCCAGAGAGGTGGTAGAAGCCCCATCTTGGGCACTAGAGACATTCAAGGTCAAGCTTGATGGGACTCTGAGCAACCTGATGTGTTTAAAGATGTCCCTGTTCAGTGGAGGGGCAGGGGTGTTGGACTAGATGACTTGTAAAGGCCCCTTCCAACCCAATACATTCTATGATTCTATAAAAGTAGTGATTGTTTCACTTATGAAGAGGAATGAAAGAGCATGAGGTTAATCAGCAGCCAAGCTTCTCTTCCATTTTCTTGGAGCTGAAGCACAAAGTACTGATCATCTCTAGTATCATGAATGTGCACTTGTTTGTATATTTGGTGTATGTGTTTTTTGGTTCATGTGTGCATCACTACCTCTATCAAAAGCAGTCTCATTTCACTATGAAATATGTTGCAAATTGGATACTGTTGGTTTCAATTGTTTAATGCAAAACAAAGGGCTTTAAGAGTAATTTTTGTTGTTATGATTGAGCCCTGAATGCTTTCCCTTTTCATTGGAAACATTTTTATAGGTCAAAGAGATGGCTATTTGTCTAAATACCCAGGAAGTTAATGAGCTTACTTCCATGGAAACAGATCTCACTGTGAGTCCATATAATCCTTTTCTCTGGTAAGATCATGGTGCCGACACACACAGTAGAGAAAAGCTCCTCAGTAGCCAGGAAAGCAGATTTCCATCTTCCAGGTCACTCCACTGCTTTTTCTTCTCTCATCCTCTGTAAGAATGAAATTCAAGATAAAGACAGGTATTGTGGATGATGATGGACCTCTATTAGAACCAGGTGTTCTGAGCTTCGCTTAGAGGCAGTGAAGATCTGGACATTGAAGCTTGGAATGCAATTCATTTGCCCACTTCAAAGAGATCAGTGCACTTTCTACACATATGTGTCTACTGTCATTTGAGTTTCCCAGGGTTGCATCACCCAAATCACAGTTATCAGTCCAGAAGGGCATGGCTAGCACTTCTTGTAGCTCCTAGTCCCACACAAATGTCTTGTTTACACTGGCAAGTATTAACTGGCATGAGACAACAAGGGCAAATGTAGAGTTTTGCACCTGGGAAAGAATAGCCTCATGTGCCAGTATAGGTTGGGGACTGACCTGCTGGAGAGCAGCTCGGGAGAAAGTGACCTGGGGGTTCTGGTGGACAGCAGGATGGCCATGAGCCAGCAGTGTGCCCTCGTGGCCAAGAGGGCCAATGGCATCCTGGGATGTATTAGAAGAGGGGTAGCTAGTAGGTCGAGAGAGGTCCTCCTGCCCCTCTGCTCTGCCCTGGTGAGGCCACATCTGGAATATTGTGTCCAGTTCTGGGCCCCTCAGCTCAAGAGAGACAGGGAACTGCTGGAGAGAGTCCAGCGCAGCCACAGAGATGATGGAGGGAGTGGAACATCTCCCTGATGAGGAAAGGCAGAAGGAGCTGGGGCTCTGCAGCTTGGAAGAAGAGGAGACTGAGGGAAGACTTCATTAATGTTTATAAATATGTCAAGAAGGAGTGTCAGGAGGACGGAGCCAGGCTCTTTTCAGCAACATCCAATAACAAGACAATGGGCAATGGGTACAAGCTGGAACATAGGAGGTTCCACAAAAACATTAGAATAAACTTTTTCCCTGTGAGGATGCCAGAGCCCTGGCACAGGCTGCCCAGGGAAATTGTGAAGTCTGCTTCTCTGAAGACATTCAAAACCCGCCTGGATGCATTCCTGTGTGACCTACTGTAGGTGATCCTGCTCTGGCAGTGGGGCTGGACTAGTTGACCTTTTGAGGTCCCTTCCAACCCCAAACATTCTGTGATTCTGTTAGATGGTTGTCTGCAAGCAACTGAGTTGAGACTCAGAGGTCTACTGTGGCCTTCCCAGATTTTATTGTCTGGCGGTCCAGTGACTGTGAGCGGAGTTATCACGTTGGATTAATTTGCTCAGACCTTCACAGCAAGTTCTGTCGATTCTGTGGTTGGTCTGGCTCCTGTTGCACATCAAGTGTCCAAGGAAAAGGCTAGTGATAGCCTTCCCAAAAGAACCAAGAAGTAATTGTGCTTTCCCCCAATTTCTCGCTGCGAAGAGTCTGAGCAGTGAACCCAAATTTAGTGTACCGTTGCTACAAAACACAGCAAAGTATGTTGTTACTTCCAGCCATTCTGAAATCTAGGCCAAACAGGACATGGTAATCGTCTCACTCGTCAGTGGTGAAAATTAACCACAGGCATGTGTTAATGCACCTCTTTCTGCCCTTAACACATAGATTAATTTTGTAGAACTTGCATTCTTGAGATGTTTCTCTTTCTATAGCAATGGGATAATGCTGGCTTTAATGTTCATGGTGAGAGAGCTTTTCATGTGTTGTTGGGTAACACATATAGAAAAGGCGTGTAGTGACCCACCCCCATTTACAGGCAGGGAGAAAAAAAAAGTGTAGGAGAAGAAGAACTCAAACAGAGCCTCGCGGACATGCTAAATGCTTAGAAGGTGTAATGTTCCTGTCTTGTAGGAGCTGTTGAACCTGCTCTTGAGTTTCAGGTGCATAATTCTTTGCAGTGACTGTGGAGAATCAAAAAACCAGCAAGTCCATGAGTGAACCAGGAATAAAATCTATGTTCTTGCCCTCTTATATCTACACTTCCATGTAGGGCCACACTTTGATTTTGTCGGACTGTCCTGTTTGTGAGAGTTCTCTCTCCCCGCCAGCCTACTGACAAGTACTTCACAACTCACCCCAAAAAAACCACAAAATAAAAGGTTTCATGCTACAACTGCGAGCGAACCAAATCTCCTGCTTAAATGCGTTGGAAAAGTTTAGGCCTGCCAGAAATATTTTGTCAGCCTGTCTCTGGATTTCCAGTGAAAGGCAGGGTTTTGCTCTCTGTCAGATTTTTATTTTCTTTTTAATCTCCTTTTGATGAGCTTCCTATTGGATTTTTAGCTACTTATAAAGTTAATGTTTTTAATTGTGGTGTTCAAAAATAACAAAAAAAAAGCAGCATCACTTCAGATATCTTCTTGCTTTCATTTTTTCCTGCTGTTGCTTTTACTCTTGACATTCAGCCTACTCAACAAGTCCTGATATGATGCTCCATAAAATCTTTATCCTGTCAAAGCCCTGCTGTGAGCATTGCCCAGCGCTTCCGGAATTTACATTTAGCATCCATTCACACAACTGTGTCGGTGGGCTTTTCTTATCATTGAGTAGCCCTCCAGCTTTGTATGAAAGGGCACAAAGTTAATGAAAACAGCATTAAAACTCTATTAGCATCTAGTGAGATTACTGAGCCTTGTTCTGAACTTAATATTAGTTTTGACATTTATTTTTAACTCACAGTACCCAGAACCTGAGAAAGCAGAAACAGTCCTATCGTTGAGCCTGTTTTTCAGGTGAGGATGTTCTTTCATAAGGAATTGAAAGCTTTGATTTTCTGGGGATTGTTTTAAGGTTTGGGGATTCCTTTTTACTTTTGAAGGAGGAGACACTGTTTGGAGTTTATGTTTCTTTCTGTACCTTTTTACTTGAGCTCCTGGAGAAATGAATCCCAGAGGGAGAAAGATCTCCTGGAAATGTCACATTACACCATATGTCTTTCAGAATGTTAATGAGGATTTTTGTTCAGACACAAACTTTGTTTGGGGGAGAAAAAAGTGATACAAGAGTGAAAATTACCTACCATGCAAGTGAAAAGAAGGCTGAAGTATGCTTGAATCTAAGTACCCATGAGCTTTCCATCCAGAGCTCTGGCTCTAACTCAAGCAGAACCTTCAGGTGCCTCAGGTATATTGCTTATTTTAAAAGTACCAAGAGATTCTCTCTAGCCTCAAGGGAAAGTAACAAGTGCATGTTGTTTACAAGAACTCTACAATCCCATAGTCTGGTGTAGCTTCTCATATTGTTCTCGGAATCTTCTCTGGGTCCTTTGTGTTCCTAAGTCATCATTACACGACTCTTTTGCTGTTTTTTTTTTCTGGCTCGGGGAGTATCTACACTATTACACTCTGCCAAGGAAGAATGGAGCTTGAGCTAAGCTGTGTCACACAACTTGGTGCAAAAGATGAGGAGCTTTTTTAGCTTTGGTTACTAAGGCTTTTGGCGCAGCTGTGGTAGGCTGTGCCTAAACCTCCTGTGTTTGATACAGAGACAGCAGGTAGATGTGGATTTGCGGTAAAATTTCTCGAAGACGTGTTAGCAGTGCTAGTGTCCAGCAAAGTGTTGGAAGGAAAGTGGTAGGTTGTGCTTGAGTATATTAGTTCTATCCCAGGGAAACCTTCACGTAGCACAGATATTATAAATATGACTACTCTGATATTACAGGGGACAGCCAGCATTGCTGGCTTTCCCAGTGTGAGACACACACATTGACAAAAGCGAGAATACTTCTTGTAAAAGACTGACCCCAGCTGAGGTACTTCAATCTTACTCTTTCTATAGAAGGAAAAGCCCAAGGAAAATTAAGCTATTATGTTCCAGAAGGCACAAAAACTATTTTCAGTCTTAGTACTGAAGGACTGATTTGATGGCTAGTAAGGAGCTGGATGAAGGAGTGACGATCTCAGCTTAGTTTTTGATTTTGACGTGTGTCTTTTCCAACAGGAACAACTTTGGTCCTTTTTTTGTGTTAAGTTCCCTCTCCTAAATGTGGATAACAGATCTTGAATTAATTGCCTGCTTCAATTGTACATTATTTGGGTCAATTCTTCTGCTAAAAATGGATAGAAATCTTCTCTAACCCGAAGGTGTGTTTTGAGGTTAAACTCACTAAGTGCTTCCACCCCTTGGATACTTTAGTAACATTAAAAGAGGGCATATAAGGACTTTGGCTGATAAAAGGGCCTTAGGAGAAGAATTCGACAAAATAATATTCTGTCATATGTTGAGTCAGCTCATAAGAAAGGTAGTTACTTAAAATGTCCACAGGCATCAAAGCGTAACGGAAGTCTTAGACAAAGGAATATAGTTTAAATTACTATGGACGTAATGAGAAATACACTATCAGGTTTTACAAAGACTTAGACGAAGGACTTGATTCTCAAGCTATAGGCAGTAGAATCGCGTGTAACCAAGTGTAAAAAAGAAAAAAAAAAGGATTTATAAAAGGATATTACAGAGGATGGTATTAAGTGAACCCAGCTTGTCAGTTCTGGAGCTTAACGTGAACCCTGGTACCATTCTCACTAGAATGAACAAAGATTGAAGCATTTAATGCTAAACGCTGCTATATACCTCACATTCCTTTCCTAATGGACTGTAAGACAGTGTGCCAAACTGAAGATGTTATAATACAGATGTTAATAAAAGCTCTGGTGCCTTTCATCCAGCTGGTCTTAACTTACCACCCTGAGCACCCCTCTGACATTTTAGCACCCTGTTCTGGTTTTAAAGGCAGCAAAACTGAGATATAAAGAGGTTAAGTAACTTGCTGGAGGCTATTAGAGGAGCACAGTTGTGTCAGTTGTTCCTAAGCTCACCTTTCAAACTCAAAGAGATTTGATTCGCACTCACTCTCTTAAAAGTATGTGTTTAGATAAATGAAGGAAAAAATATCTGTGGTGTGTATCTGAGGGTTTCAATAGCAGTGCTATGGTGATTAGTTTAATCTGCTAATTTCCTGGGAGATATGAGGAGCTCAGCTGTGTGTATTTAAAGCACACTGATCCCATCTATTGGGGCAGCTGTGTAATTTATTGTATTGGGTTACAGTAGGTCATGTGTCTTCATGTTGATAATTTGCTTCGGTAGCATTTAATTATTTTCCACTAATAATTTTTTCATTGTCTAAGGTATTTCAGGCGAAAACATACCTGCCCCACCAACACCTCCACTAACAGTTTCAATTTGGTGTCTGGGTCAAGTCCTGATTGTGACTCACCCTTGAGTGAGGAAGGTGCTGATGTTTGACATCAACACATTTTCTGTCTTAAAGCTCATTTCATGCAAAAAAATCCATGAAAAAAATCCCATCTAGAAGGATTCCCAAAGAAGAGGCAGACTGAAGTCACATGAAGAAGGGCAGATTCACCTTCTTTAACTCATCCATCTAAAAGTTAGATTTTTAGTCTAAGTGAGCTCTCTGAACTCCCCTTTATGCAGTCAAAAACTGTAGGTATTATTTACCAGTCCTGCCTCTCTTTTGATATTGTCTTAGAGGATGAAACATCTTTGGGAGCTGCCTGCTTCTTTCTTCGGAGAATAGGGAAGAGATTAAGAGGCAGAAACACATCCAGTCCACTGTCTTGATTTTCGATGGGAGATATTTAGGAATGTTGAAGAAAATGGATAACGCAGAAAGTGTGTGAAGCATTTAGCAAATTAGAGCATTGCAAGATCTAAAAAAAGATCGACCTGGACTGTAGGGCTTAACTTAGCTTTTTGTGCTTACTGCCACTGACTTAACTAGGCAATGAGATTGGTGAAGCACATTAAGCTATTGGAGCTCCTCCCAGGCTTTTGGGAAGAGCCCACTGATAAAACTGAAGACAAATTAGAGAGCAGGACAAACTGGTGATGGGTGCAGGCTGAAAACCAGTTAGATACTGAATAACAAAAAGGACTACATAGCTTATTGATGAGGGTGGTGAAATGCTGGAACAAATTGCCCAGAATGCTGGTGGAGGCCTCATCCCAGGAGACATTCAAGGTCAGGCTTGATGGAGCTCTGAGCAACCTGATCTAGTGAAAGATGTCCCTGCTCACTGCAGGGGGATTGGACTAGATGGCCTTTAAAGTCCCTTCCAGCCCAATGCATTCTGTGATTTTATGATTTGCAAACTATTGGTCGTTTTCCTTAGCCCTAGTATTAAGATCAGGATAGCAGGTAAATAAAAATTAATAATTACCTTAAAATAGCCCTTAAATACTCATAATATGCCACTCTGAAGTTTGGATTTATACTATGTGTTTTTCCAACTGTTCCAGTGCTTTGTTTTTGTTTCTTTTTGACTTTCATAGA
>NW_009722555.1:0-14933 GCF_000703405.1 Apaloderma vittatum
CTCATGGTCCTTCTCTGGACACACTCCAGCACTTCCATATCTTTCTTGTACTGTGGGCTCCAGAACTGGACGCAGTACTCCAGGTGGGGTCTCACAAGTGTGGAGTAGAGGGGAAGAATCACCTCCCTCGACCTGCTGGTATTGATGCAGCCCATGACACGATTGGCATTCTGAACAGCAAGTGCACACTGACGGCTCATGTTAAGCTTCTCACTCACCAGTAGCCCCAAGTCCTTTTCTTCAGGGCTGCTCTCAAGCCAGTCACTGCTCAGCCTATATCGATGCTTGAGATATTTTAAAACAAACTGAGCCTTCCAACAGGGTTATTTTATTTTTTAAATCTTGACATTCTTTTTGCTTTCCACTGGATTCTCTTGGATTTGTGTTTATCATTCTTAGAATGGGGTCCAAGCACAAAAAAGCATATATAGCAGAATAACTATTTCCTACATCCTGCTCATGCTACTCCTATTAGTACACCCTCACATGAAATTCCTTTATAGCTTTACAAAAGCATCAACAATGTCCGTCCAGATTACGATCCACTCCAACAGGTCCCTACATGCCCTGCTGCTGCCCAGTGAAATAGAATATCAGAATCACAGAACTGCCTAAATTGAAAAAGACCTTTAAGATCATGAAGTCCAATCATTAACCTGACATTGACAAGTCCTCAACTAAACCACATCCCTAAGCACTACGTCTATCCAACTCTTAAATACCCTCATTTTGTATCTCTGCATTTGATTTCCTTCAGTCTTGTAGTTAGTATTTATGCTTATTTAACTTCATTTAAATGATTTTAGGCTATTTGACAAGCATACAAATGTCACTCTGGATATGAATCTGGTACTTCGAAGCGTCTTTAACACACCTCAGCCCGGCATCAATAAGACATGTTAGAATGGTAGATTATCCTCCATTACCCAAATCACTAAAAGTATTGACAACAACAAGGTCCAGCACTAGATGCCTGGGTAACTTCCAGCGAAATGCTTTCCGAGGTCAACAGGAAAACATTGATAGGTTACTCTACTGCTTTCCAAGCAGCTCTACACCCACTTCAGGATGATTGTACCCTAACGCATTTTCCTTTATGCCATTTGGGAAATGTCATTTGGAATGTGTTGAAAGCCTTACTAAATTCACAATATATCACATTCACCACTTTTTTCCACTTGGCAGTTCTTATCCTTTTAAAGGGATGACTCAATTTATACTTGACAAATCCACATGGTCTATTTTTATCTCCTTATTAAGCTCTACAGGCTTATTAATAGATAGATCTATTCTCCTTTGGGATACACAAGTCAGGCTGACTGGTTGACCACTCTCTCAGGTTTCTTTTTGCCTCCTTGTGGTTCTTTCCCAAGTACTCACAGGCAATTTTAGTCAGGCACTCCGGACACACATTTGACTTATCGATGTATTTTGTAGCCTTTTTTCCTCCCTTGTTTTCATGTAGTCATCTATCTCATTGATAAAATTCATCAATTTAATTATAGGGTCACAAATTTCTTTCAGAAGAATGAAACAAAGGACAATAAAAATCTCAGACTTTTCTCAGCCATCTTGTTTTGTGTTCTTTGCACATTAAGTAATTGCCTTTCACTTTCTTTTGCACATTTTCTTGTTGACTTCTAGGTGACTTGCTTGCTGCAAGTTATCCTGTGCTTCAGCTCAATAGCCTCTCTTTCCAAACTCTTGTGTTATTCCTTTGTGTCTGGCTTTCTAAGTTGCCTTTTGAAACACTCTGGCCTCTGAGAGCCAGACCTTACGTAACTTGTTGCCTACACCAGAAAACAGCAGAAAACCATCATGTCACTGTTTCCCTCCAGCATTTTGCTAGTAGTCTACTCAGCTGCACAAAGACCTATAATCACAAAAATGTCCCATCTGTAAACCTGCCCTACAAGACCACACACATCCACTGCAAAGAAGATTCAACTGATTTGAAAATTTGATCCAAAATGTGTTTTTTGTTTCATGGTGTGCCCACTTGTGCAGTTGCCAAAACTTTTGTAAGTAAAAAAATATGATGAGCCAAAGCCATAAGGAAAGCACTTAATGAGCTATCATTTGTAGCTTTCACATACCATTCTTTATTTCAATAATACGATTTAAAATTATAGCACTGAACACACATAAATGTCAAGTATAATAGCATTTAGTGGAGAAATAAAACAGAAATGGGTAATCTAATTGTTAGACTATGCACTGAAGTCCTCTCCTACCTTTTTTCTATTCAGCTTATAGAGCTGTTGCAAAAGGCTCTGTCAATACGGTCGTGTATTATTGGCCACCTATTTGTCCTTTCGATCAAACTGACAGCAATTTACCCTGATTGCTATGCAGCTGGAGTAATTTGGGCCCTGCTCTCCCAGATACTTTTGTGGCAGCTGCATTTCTATGGCTTGCTGCAGCACACCTGCAGAAGGACTGCAGTCCAAGTGCTGCAGTGCTACAGAATACCATATTTTGACCATACTTATGACTGAAGTGAAACAGCTTAATTACAAGGGAACTGGGATTGGGCATTTATGGCAAGCTGGGATGTTACAAGAAGATGAGTGCTGCTACTTCAAATGCAAAGATATCATTCCGACCACTTGACATGGTGGTGGTTTTTCCTGTATCACACGCATACCCTGCAACCAAAAAACACAGCCTGAAAACAGAAATTGAAATTCAGAATTCCCTCCATGCATCTGTATGCTTCACTGCACCTGCACATCTCCATCAGAGACAGAAAGTGTTTGATTATAAGGCAAAATCCTGTGCTTGTGTGCTACTTCCTACTCTGTGGTATCAGAGAAATAGCACCAAGAAGTGGTATGAATCGGCATCTAATTTACTGCCCACTCTTTAAGTAAGCTGTTACCTAGGATTGCTTTCAAGAGTAGGTATTTGCTTTTTAGCTGGGCTCTTGAAAAACCCTGTGTGGTCAGCGAAGGGCAAGGGGAAGGACATCTCCCTTTAAAACTGCTCCTGGGTTCCCTTAGTTTTGAACAATAGGAAGTAAAATTAACCACATAACCTGGACCTTCATTCACAAGAAGGGAGCCTGCTCATTGAGAAGCTCAGGGGAGCAGCATGAAAAGGTAAAAGAGGGTTCCCAAAGGTTACAAACACATTTTTACAAACTCACTATGACATAAAATATTTTGTTTTCAATAAACACCTTTGTCCTATGCAAAATGAAAGATAAACCTGAAAATGGTTCAAAGAAATAGTTTCTAAAATCTGTGAACACCAAAAATTGGTTTATTCCACTTATCAGTAGCACTGCAAGAAACAACCATCTGATTTCAGTGCTTTTTACCTTTTTCAGCCAATTCATGTATCACTGTACTTTTAAGACTATTATTCCTTCATGGGGTTTTACTCTGCCCAGTGATAAGTCCCTGAGTGGTAGAGGAAGAAACACTTCAAGGAGTAAATAAGAGAGTTTGATTCTCCAAGTCCTGGGTAACAGATTAAAAAAAAGAAGGAGGGGACACCTGTAATTATCTAACATGGCGTACACATAATAAACTTTGAGGCAATTATTAAAGAAAATTCATCCGACCAGAGTTCATTTCCCATACAAAGTTCCCCTTCCCCTGAGATTGCAGGCAATTGGGCTACACAGCCCGGAGCACGAACCTCAATACCAGAGTCTCTGGGGATTTCAACCCATTTGATCACTTTAATAGAAAAAGTGATGTGACACCTGTTTGTAATTGCAGCGGTTTCCTTATGAAAGTCACTCGCTGCCCTGTGAAGTGTGACCCCACACACCGTTCCAGTTTGTGTCTCACACTGGGGTTGCTACTACTTCTTAAGTAGCATCATTTGAGAGATTTTGCATCTTTGAGTGTCAATATAACCCCTGCAATTAAATAATAATGAAATACTCAGCACTCCTCAGGAAACACACACTGTACACTTTCTGCTCCCCTGTTTTTCTCCAGTAACCAAGATCTTGGCACAGATCTGAGAGAGCAGCTGGAGTCCAGCTTAGTATTAAAACTGAGCATTTGCAAGGGTAGTCCACTGGGCTGTAGATCCTCTGCAACCCCTCCAGTTGTAACTGGCTTCTAGAAAGAGGCTAGAAGAAAGGCAGGTTTGGGCTTGGCGGAATGAAAACTATCAAGCAACCAGGGCTTGTTTAAAATAGAAATTAGAAATGGTTGTTTAAGAGAAGCTATTCCAAATAACTCACCATGTGCACAGTTTCAGATATATGAAATGTGTCTCAGGGTGAGGTTCTTGGACCAACTTTGAAAGAGAACAGCACCACCTAATCCTATAATAAGGACAAAAAAACAACTCACTGATTTCAACCCTTTGGACTATGGCCCATCAAAAGTCAGTGCCACAATGTGCTGAGTCCACATTTAAACAAAATTAGACTTCCACCTACCGTGTGGCATGAGAAACTTGGAGCTCCAGTATTGCAACTGCAAGCCTCTGTATGCCCTGACAGGAGCCTGGCAGATTCCCACTGGTGTCCTAAGTGCATGATCAGCTATAGTACCAAACTACCTGAGAAGCAAAAGGCAGGAAAGCCAACAAGGAGGCCCACTTCTGTGCTGAGACCACTGAGACCCAGGAACAGAATTCCAGCCATGAACTATCAATATTTGAGCACCTTCTCTTTTATGCCAGTGTGCCTACCCAGATTATGCTGACGAGAGCTTGCTTGTGTATTATCCTTGTGTAAGGGTGTCTGCACCTCACAGCTGAAAGGAGACTAAACTGCTTCTGCCATGTCTTCATTTAATTTTCCAGCAATTTTGTGGGAATTTAAAAGACTGACAAACTCATTTTGGGTTTGTGCTGCAAACCTGATCAGCTAAAGTTTTGTTCACATACCACTACTGTCTAAATAGATTTGCCAGAGACTCAAATCCAGCTGGTGCTGGATGGAGCTTGGGTGAGTGATGCACTTTTCAACTGACCTGATAAACTGTCAATCCTGAACTACTACACTTCATCTAATTTGCAGAAACTGCTACGCAGAGTTTATAGGAATCATAAATCCTGGGGTTTTTTTCTGGAATCTTTGGTTCTATAGGTATCTGATTTTGCATTTGAATTCTTCTCCATGTTCCTCTAAATCAAAATACACTATGATTAAAAACTGATAATTGTAAGGGGGAGAAAAAATTTGAAAATAGTTTTCTTAATAGACTACAGGCAACACTACTATATACACACCAAGTACTTTTCCTCAGTCCTGTATTTCCTCTTTTGCATAGTGAGTCTCACAAAGAAGGGACATTTTCCCAGTACATTTTTGGAAAGCATGAATAATATAGATCAATATTCATAAAGAGTTTATCTGAAAATATTTCTACATTTCATGTTAGTTTTCCTGCCTGCTACAGACAGATAATTTTCTATCTGTTTTTCACAGCTCTTTCATACTTCCTCTTGCCCACTGACTTGGTTCCTACCTGCATTTCAATTCTGTCTACATTTTTTTATTGTCTTCACTTTTCAGATATAATCTTTGAATCTGAGCTCCTTGTGTTTTGTATCCTCTTAAGAGTCACAGAGAAAGCAGTAGAAGCTGTAGAAGCTTATTTCAGAGTTCAAATAGAGCTATTTGGGAATATTTTAACATTTTTTTTCTGAGAAAATATTACTACATTGTCACACCACACTTCAAATATTGACATGCAACCTTCAGTGACATCTGCTCAAGGGAAGGCTTAGGAATAACTGTCTCTTTTAAGGAGAATGAAAAACATGGTGGCAAGAACAATCCTCCAGGTCACAGCTTGTCTCCCAGGAGCTCCTTGACCAGTAATTTCCATGGTGGAAACTCATGGCCTATTCTGATGGAATGACCCACCCACTCTTGAACACAAGACAGGTTTACATTATATAACCTATGACAAAACAAAGCAACTTCTAGACTTTAAGACACAGAAAACCATGCAACTGTAAGATGAGCTCATGTGATGCACTCCCCTGGAGGCTTCACCTTGCACCTACTCATGGGTGATGCAGTAAACATTGAGCACTTCATGGAGAACACAACAGATGAACAGATAAACCTGTGGACAGGTCTTTGGATTGATTGTAATGCACAGGTCATGATCTAGTACATCATATAACTAACTCGAGACAGTTATTTAAATCTAGTTCTCTGGTATTTGACTGCCTCACCATTTGCAACATATTTATTCTGTCTGTGATGGAAGGAACCAATATTATTTACTCTTTCAAGAGTGGAAACCAAGGCATCAAGAAACTAAGTGCATTGACCAACTATCTGTAAAAAAGCTGAAATTGAGCACAAGGACTAATCTACTGAAAATGGATTTAACTAGTAGTTGTGTGGCCTCCAGGACAAAGGAGAGGCATTTGAGCTGTACGCCCCTTTTTGCAAGAAAGAGTCCCGTGTAGACCATTCCTTCAAGGCTTGGCACTTGTTCCCTTCTCCTTGTCCATCTCAACTGGATGCCTTTCCAACAGGCACCCTGCAAAAGCCTTTAGTGTGCACAATTGTTGAAAAGGAAGCAGAAATCTCAGAGGGAAAGAGACATGCAAGGGAGTAATGATTTTGTGTTGCTTTGACTTATTGACTAGCTGAGGTTATGTATATATGGTTATTTAATGCCACTGGCTGGCTGAGCAAATTTGTTCCCTAATTTGGAGTGCTTAATGCTGCTGAATGGTCATTATGTTGCTGTAGGCTTAATTAACTGGTGGGTGGTCTATAGGTTTTAATACAAATGGAAGCAGTTTTGGTTTTGAAGAAGAAAATGTTTTATTATTTGCCCTTTGTTTTTTTGCATACTATCTAAGTATTGGCTATAAAACATATCAAAACACACACTGAAATCTTCCTGTCTTGGTTATTTTTGTTAATATTCATTTTATTTCCTTACACTATTCAGATCTATTCCATCCAAAGCCCTAGCCAGGAACACTTAAAAAAAATATTTTTAATGCATTTATGTCATTAGAGCCTTTCACATTTATATTTATTTGGTATCTTTCAAGATTTGCTCTGAGCTGCTTTGATGGTGGAGTATAAGTCTAGCCAACAGACACTGCTCCAGATGGGTTCCAGGGCATATTCAGTACAAGTGAGGTGATGAGCCTGATGAATTGACAGCCCTCTTTGATTTCCGATTTTCATGTTTCTATTTAAGTGTGTGACTCAAACCTGTAATATTTCCGCAATGACCCACGTCTCTGACATTTAAGGGACAGCCACTCAGACTGCAGGTGCTCTGTGATTTAAGTCAGAACAAATGGAGCTATTCAACTTATCCAGGACTTTGTTACGTAAATCCTGAACTAATCTCCACTTTGTCAGAAATTAGACCCAGGATTACCTACCTGGAGAACATTTGCCTTTGCAGCAGTGTAAACCAGCTACTTGAAAGAAATTTCTTAGCTTCTAAGGTATATGGACAGTCCAAGGAAACAGCTTTCTTCCTCAAAAAAGCAGGCATAAATATGTCTGATGCAGTGTCCACACAGATGATGACCTGTTTCTCAGGAGCATCACTAGGTAACTCACAGTAGCTATAAGGAAGGCTCATGGTACATGGATAAATTTGTGCTTTGTTCATCAGAAACATTGCCTTTTTGTAATCCAGGGACTTCTCTCATCACAACCCTGATTATGATAACACTGCACTGTTAAGGTAAGTGGTGCTCTAAAATCCAGCTGCATCTCCTCCTTGCAGCACTCAGAACAGCTTAGTGCCTCCTCTTCAACACTCCCCAAGGGACAGCAGAAAGCAAAGGGAACCATCATCATATTCCTCAAGGCTGGCCTGGGAAGGACAGCATGGACGACCAGGACATACACACCAGAGGCACAGCAGCAAGATGTGAGAAGCCCAGTTTCTCAAAAAAATTAATCTCTTCACAAGCATCTCTGGACCTGCTCCACATCAGTCCTTGCTGCTGGGCTTTGCTTCAGTGGGTCTCAGTTCAATGCGTGGCTTCTAATTGGTTAAATGAGCACTAAAATCTCATAAAAAGATTTGCGAAAATACTGGCCCGTTTTATATAGTTTTACTTCATTTATTACCCATGAGTTAGCACTATATATTTACCACTACTGTGCTCAGTGGCAGTTAGTTTGCTACTGTAGACATTTTCTGTTACCTGCTTCTCTGTGTAAGCCACCAACAGTGCAAAATGTACCAATGAATCTGAGTTCTGACCCATAGGAATTTTCTTGTAAAGCACTGAAGTGGTTAATTTATACAGCTCTGGTAAAGTGCTTTACTGCAAGAACATCATGTAAACTCCCCTAAATGTAGGTATTTAATTGAGTCTTGCAAATTCTACTTGCCCAGTCAGCTAGGACAAGTAATTATTTTTGATGGACAAATAAAATGTCATTAGTATTTCCATCCTGCTAAAGCTGGAAGATTAGTCTTTGTGGCTGAGCTGATAAATTTCCATGACAGTTTTGCAAGGCTTAATGAAAAATACATGTAGCTGTGCTTTTAAAACTACATACGAAGTCTGTCTTGATAGGTACAACCACAACTCCTACTCAAACAGGGAGCCTCTTCTATAGGCAACAGGTGTGAATCCTATGCTGACACCTACCCAGCTCAAGGTCTTGCTTGGTCTTTGCTGTTTGATAAGGAGCAGTCGTTATCTGAAGTGCTACATAAGCATCTAATGGCTGAGTAGCATACTACAAGTGCATACATCAGGACAGTATTTGCTGTGCAGCTAAAATTCCTGTTCACCTCATCCCCATACAGGCCCTGATCACATGAATCACTCCTTCTCAAGCTGCATATACATCACCTCCTGAAACGCTTCTCACATCATTCCTACTCTTTTTCCTGAGTTCAATGTTAATGGCTCCAAGCTCCAAACACCCAGCTGAATCCCTACACACAGTGGACAAAGGACATGTACTCCAGGATCTGTGCAAAGCTGACGCAGGAAATAAAGCTTTTCCTTAGACTAACAGGCAGAAGAGGTCATTGGTGAGAACTGATTGCAGGAGAAAGAGTTGAAGATTGCATTAGTCTTCACACTTCTTTAAGAAGCAGTCTCTTCAAAGGAAACCTTTAACTTGAGAAACAGTGATGAGCACAAGTTCCTGGGATTACCCTGAGACTTGAAAAGGAAAGGGTGTCACAGGAGGGACAGCACAGAAAAGCTGGTAGAACTGACATGAGGTGTCAAAATTTGATTATAGCGGGTGTAATCAAGCAGTGTAAGAAACATACGGACCTGCCTGAGCAGGTCCAGAACAGAGTCACAAAGATGATTTGGGGGCTGGAGCACCTCTCCTACAAGAACAGGCTGAAAGAGATGGATCTGTTCTCCCCGGAGAAGGCTCCAGGGAGACATTATAGCGGCCTTCCAGTACTTTAAAGGGGACTTACAGGAAAGATGGGGAGAGATTTTTTTATCAGGGCATATAGTAACAGGACAAAGGGTAATGGTTTCAAACCAAAAGCGAGTAGATTTAGATTACACAATAGGAAGAAATTCTTTGCTGTGGGGATGGTGAGGCACTGGGACAGGTTGTCCAGAGGAGCTGTGGATGCCTCATCCCTGGAAGTGTTCAAGGCCAGGCTCGACAGGGCTTTGAGCAACCTGGGCTAGCGGGAGGTGTCCCCACCCATGGGAGGGGGGGTGGAACAGGATGATCTTTAAGGCCCCTTCCAACCCGAACCATTCCATAATTCTGTGATACATGTCCTCACTGAGACACATCCTCCTGCAGCCTCTTACCTTGCAAGAACTGCCAACATTTCCATGAGCATTCAGGTTCAGCATTCTAAGATAAAAAACAACATCCTTTCATGCATGCCATGTTTCTCAGTTCTTCTTTGTTAATAAAAGACACAAGAAATGGTTGCCAGGTTTGTCATACCCTGATCAGCAAGTGGATGTTGTGGCATTGTTTAATTGCTGAAAGTAACTGGAAACCCCGAAGAAAAAGCATGTGCAACACACTTATCAGATGCACCAAAAAATGGCAAGAAAATATGCCTAGCAAAAAGCCTGATTAGGATATCATAGAAAAATATAGATATTAACTAGATTTTTTAAACCATTTTCACTGACATTAACAAATACAGCACAGTGTATGTCAGAAAAGATTCTTTGGAAAGTATTTAAAACATAAATTGTAAAACACTTTGAGTAGTAAATTAACAGCAATTTTTTAGCAGCTCCAATGCCTGTCTACAGTAAAAATAAAATAAAATATAATGAAAAAAATAAAATAATAAAATAAAATAAACTGAGCATTCCTTGGCCACTAATAACATGCTTTCTTCCCTTTCTGTAGCCTTATTTCTCTGTGGCTTCTTACCCACTACAATACTATCCTACTAACTTAGAAAGAAGCAGGGTCATGTGCTTACGTATCAATGCCCTGACAGATGAAGCACAATATGGGACACTAATGCTTAAAGGAGGAAATGAACCTTTCATTTGAAGCTAGAAGGAATCTGTTTTCACGTGTTTCTGCAGAGCAGTGCTGTGCTGCTCCCAAAGCCCAGCGGTGCAAACCCAGAAAGAGGCACAGCATCATAACCTTTTTTTGGTCTGGGATCCTATGGGGCAATAAATTACTACTGTTTCTGCTGACTTCCAAGAGAGCATTATGCACCTGAATGCACCTGCTGTGCTTCTGAAAAATCTCCCTTTAAGTGTTTTTAAGTCATAGTAAGGCATTCTGCGGGGTTACAGAATTTACAAAGAGCAAGATTTAGTGAGCAACATTGTTAAAGCAACTTGTAGCATCTACATAGAAAAGGGGACACAGATACTCCCTGAAGTTACTGAGTTACTGTTAAAAGAGAGTTTTCTCGGTTGCCTCTGACCAAGAAATAAATCTGTGCCCACATCGCATCACAGGTGCAGCCTTAACAAATGTCAAGATTTCCAGGCTTTGAAAGCACATGCACTCTCCCACCTTCATTGCATTTCCTAAAGCCATTAACTTCTATATTCCTTTCACCTTTTGAATTCTCCAGACAACCACTCACACATCTTTATTTTCGCTTACCAGGGTAAAAACTCATTCAACCATACCTGACCTAGGGAATTTATCAGCTGGTGGAAGGCTGCAATTCAAGATATAAAAACACAGCAATATTTTACCTGACACTTTTTTCCAGGAATCTATGCAAATATATGCATTGCTCCTTGGGTTGTGGGCTTTTTTTGTTTTTTGTTTGTTTGTTTGTTTTTTAAAAAATTTTATTGCAACTGAATACAGGAAACTATTCCAGTGGCATCAATGGCTTGAAAAGATACAATCTAGTAAAAGTGCTGGGTCAGAATTGTTCTAACAAAATACAGTGTAATAAATACATGATGAAAACAACACCTTGTTAATCACCAAAACACATTCCCTACAGACACCAAGACTTGAACTGGCTTATGGGCAGCATGTCAGGCTTTGACAAAGCACTGAAAAAAGAGATCATTAGTTTGCCAGAACGATAAATCTAACTTGTCCCATTTTCAAACCATTGACAAATTATCTCCACAGAGTGACTGATTTTTTTCAGACAGTGTAATCTCCCAAGGTCTAGTGGTAAAACTGCAAGAATCATAAGACGACCCCTAAAATGCCAGTTTATTTTATGATTTATTATATAACTTGTAACAAAATTATTATCTTCCTGTACAAAAAGACTGTATATATGAACATGCTGTCAGGAAGAAAATGAATACTATCAACTACTAAATCAAACCAACATGTCAGAGACCCCATGGAAAGGGAATTTAACACGGCATGTGCAGAGCACACATCTCTCCCAGTGATGTCACTGTGAGTGTGTCCACCCGCTTCAGTGGAACTAGGATTAATGCCAATAACTGGCTCTAATAACATGTAAAGACAGAAGAGCCAATATGCCACAGACAGTAAATGGGATAGGAAAGGAATGACACTGAGATTTGCCCAAGTGACTGTCAAGCATCTTGAGACTAAACCCTCATAAGTGACTGAATGATGAAACGGCTGACAGCAGCCTGAAGTAAACACACGTAAAGTGATGTGCAAAGGAGAAATAATCCTACAGCTTACATAGACAGCGATGGGTTCTGAGCAAATAGGACTCAAGAAGGAGAGCTTGAGTTATAATAAACAAACATAGGAAAATGTCAGCTTAGTGATCAGGAGCATTCAAATCAAATGCTGAGAATGATTAGGAAAAAATTTGGGAACAAAGCAAACAAACAAACAAAACATACCAGTGTATAAAACTATAGAATATCCTCATCCTGAAGACAGTATGCAGCTCCCTGCCCCTAGAATGATGTAGTAGAAATGGACAACATATAGACAAGGGCAAGAGGAATGACTGAAGATAGACTGGCTTGCACATGAGGAACATATAAAATTCAGACTCCAGCCTAGGAAGAGACCAGAGGGTAGTGGTCTAGATAAGCAGGTGTGGAATGGAGAAGGTGAGTAGGGAATGCTTGTTTATTCTATCCTCCAATATAATAAATACGAAACAACACATAAAATGGCCTAAAAGATTACGTGGATTCAAAAGGTATTGGACAAGCACATAGAAGAAAAATTCATTTAGGACTACTAAACATATCGAGAGCTCTGGCTCATTAAATTGCTGAAAGTTATGAATAACCATCAAGAGTATGTTCCTGAATCCTGAAAATCTATGAATTTTAAGTTGTTTAGTTATTTAAACAACCAAACCAGGAAAGGTCATGTTGGTTTTACAGTATCTTTTTAAAAATTTATTAGTTATTCAGCCACAGAACAGGAAAATGCGTGATCATAATTTGCAGAGGATCTAGATGCTGAAATGTGTTTTGTACTCAACCAGCAGAGACAAATACACTGGAGACAAGGCTGATCTGCAAATAGCTTGAGAATAGATGAAAGTGACAAGTTAATTGGATAAATTTATTTTAATTGCTCATTGATCCAGCTCTAGCGATACCATTCAGTAAAGCATTCTCCATTTCCTCTTACTTTGATGTGTAAACTCAAACAGCTTGATGTACTATCTTGATCATCCAAGAAATGAGTTGCTGGTAAGGATGATATTTTTTTCTTCAGGGAAAAAGAAAATGTTTGCTAGCTATATTCTAATGGCCTTAGCCCTTTGCATGCTTACTACTAGAGTTCTGGATTGCCACAGCAACAGATAATCTAGAACTTTTCCATCAAAGTAATCGAAACATGCATGACATATCAGTGCACTTCTTAAAATGTCAGTTTGCTCTGTTAAATCACGCTTAAGCTGTAAAAACCTCGCTTCTCAGCAGAAAGCATTAAGAGGCACTCATGTTTTGCATTACAATCTCGGGAAGTATTGCTAGACTTAGAAACCCAAGAATATTCAAGTTACTAGCAGCACCCTCATTCACTTGTTTTCATTTAAGGATTTTGCTAGATACTGACTCACAAAAAAAAAAAAAATCCTTAGTCTGCTACAAAAGAGTGATAGATCTTCTCCTAGAATTGGCTAGGCAGATGACAACTCTCGATCTCCGATTTTCTTTGCTGGAACCCATGAGGAAAACATTTTCTGTTTACCTCTTTCTCTGCTAGCCAAGCAGTAAAATGGGACCTTTTCCAGAAAAGCAGCTATCCCCAAAAGCTTTCTCTAGCTCAACCTCTTATTCATGTGTCCCCCACCTCAACACAAACCACAGAGAAATATCCTCATTTTAGTCAAAAGCCAGGAAAGATCTAAAAGAATGAACATATCTTGAAGCAAATGTGTCAGAAGGTAATTTTGGGGTAGGAGCGGGTTGTTATCTGGTGGTAAGGAATAGTGTCAAGCAATGTAGGATCAATCACTTGCATCGTTTAAAGAACAGGAATTCTTCAAAAAATGGACATTTATAAACTCATGTTTTGGCAGTAAAATTGTTCACCTGCAGGAATGAATCTTTGGCACTTAATCCGAAAGAAAGAAACAGTAGTACTTTGTTTTTATGAGACAGGATGTTACTCCACTGCAACTGACTCCATGGGACTTTATTCGTAGCATGTAAATTAGTCTTGTTTCTGCGTATCTCTTCTATGCCACCACAAAACTCCTCTGAAGCACACAACAATAATCCTTCTTTTTTTTTTTTTTTTGTCATAGCACATAGCATTTACTTTCCATAACAATGAAATCTACAGTAAGACACTGCTGAAAAAAGCCCAGGAGAATTTTCAGTCTCTTCCAGCACAGCTTCCCAAGTACCACTGACAGATGTTTGTCTTCTCTGTTCTGAATCATTCTCTTCACAAAAAAAGTACTCCATAATCTTTCCTAAAGCTATGTACTATTATAGTTTCTCCTAAAATCTAATCAAAATCTCACTGTTGCAAATTAAGATTACCCAGAAGAAATCCTTACTACAGAAGTCTTTGCACAGCTAAGACTGCTAAAATAGTTTACATTTTTTTCAACTAAACAAATATGTTTTTCAAACTTCTGTCATGTTACTCAACCCTTCTGAGTTCATCTCAACTTCTTCCAGTTTCCCTAATTTTCCTCCAAGCCTTAGGCTCAGTCCTCAACTTCAGACTTCTCCAGTACCACATAGAGCTGAATAATTACTTCCCATAACTTAAATACAACATATCTGTCAATATACCCTGGAATGAGCATTACCACTTCTGCAACTGCATGAATTTTCCATCTATATTTAACTTGTCATCCACTTTATATACAAGCCACAAAAACCCTTTTCTGCAGAGAACTGCTTAGCCAATTATTCCTCATTTTGTCCTGGTGTCATACGACTTTCCTTCCTAACTGCAACATCTATCATTTGTTTTTATTGACTTTTATCTTATTGATTTCACACTGTCACTCGAATTTATCAGGATCATCTGAGATTCTATGTCAACAGTGCTTGCAATTACCAATTTTGCAAACTTTTAATTGTACTCCTTCCATTATCCAAAATGCTTATGGGGCAAACATGTAGCTATAGTGCACACTCTT
>NW_009722555.1:14964-23994 GCF_000703405.1 Apaloderma vittatum
TAAAATATCAGCCTTTGTAAAAGACTGCAAGCACATGGAAATCTATAGTAAGATATAACCACTATAAGCAAGACCTTTCTATTAAAAGAAATACCAAAAATTTCCTCAGTTCCGAGTCTAACCAACTCAAAGCCACTCTTCCCCAGTACCTCCTTCCAGGAGTACTTGTAAAAGAAACAGCTCAGTGTAACCCTTTGTAGGGGTCTTGCAGTGCACTTTATATGCCGACAGGGGAAACAGGCAATTGAAAAGGGCACTTTCAAAGTCATCATTTCCAGATTGACACTAACATTAAGCTGGAGTGCTGTTCTGCTTTGCAGCGAAACATCCACATCAATGCAGATGAAAACAAGCTATCCAGCACAAGAGAACTGCCCATATAGAATGAATTATGAGCTTATATCTAAATCACTCAAATCTCCTTAAAGAAGTGGTAGCCTATTACTAAAGTGCCTACTTCATTATTTAACACAGGAATGTAACTCCTCACTCTTCTAACGGATACTGCCAGCTATCCAGAAAGAAAACTTGCCAAGCTCAATGCACATTTACTTGCTAAATTAGTTTAGAAACAATGGGCTTCCACTTCAAAGAAGAGTCAGGAAACGTGGTGTAATTTTGCAGAACATTCATCTTCCACTTCAAAACATTACCATCAGATAAATGTCTAGAACATTTCTTCTGAAGCTGAGTGGACTTGAATTCTTCTTTAACTTTTCTAACCAGAGACACAGATCTCCTCACAGGGTTCAAAATGATATTTCAGGCACGTAAGGAACATAATCACCCATTTAAGGCCCTCTTATGCAGCTGCACTCCCACAGTACCTGGAAGACTCATGAAGTATTTATCCTCACTCCAATCCCAAGAGGTAAGAAATGCTATTATCCCCCTTTCAGAGTGAAAGCCCAATAGATGAATAAGTGCCCACCCATACAGTAGAGCTCAGGATAGCAAGTCTCTAAGTTGGTGCATCCCGATCCTGCCCAGCAGCCACCCGAGATGTGTATTTTTGGGTGAACCATCACTCAAAGACAATATCCTGCTTTAGCCGCCAGGTCTTGCACTACCACAATCAAATCCAATGACTCCCATTCACTGCACAGATTTCTCCTGCACTCACAGGTTTACCTCTCAACATTGAGTGCTCTCAGCTATTATCTCCTGCACACTGTCTCTGGATTAGAATTATTGGAAAAGTGCAGCAGGTTCTGATAGTGCTAATGCAGTAGATTTTTTAAGGAGTTATTCAAACAGCAGCAAAATTCGGCTTACATTCCCAATGTGGTCAAAGAAAATAACTCATGTCAAAATATGCCCATCAGTTAAAAAACCCCAGTTAAAATGATCAGCATCTATTTAACATTATTTTCCACCTTGAAAATCACAGTTTGTACAGTTACATCTTAGGCAACCCAGATCAATGCTAAACTCTCCAAACACTACAGTATGAGTATGTGGTGGAAAGAGAAAAGTAGAACAGGTAATTTCTGCAGTTGTCATTTCTTCTAATGAAGAAAATGCTCCTGAAATGAGGGTTGGCCTAAAGGACCTGCAACATTAGCAAGTCACTTGCTGCACTACATCCTTTTGGTCAAACTCTATGGCACTAACCAGCTCCAAATTTCTTCCTCATGCAACAATTACTATAATTAATTTTGTCCAAGAGTGCTGCTTGGCTGGAAATACCAGTATTTAAGGCATGGGTAAAGCAAGAGGGTTAGCAGAGGTGTAAATAGCTAAACAGTAAAACACACAGACAAGCAAAAAAAAAAAAACAGAGGAAGAAAATGTTGCATGTCAATATAAGGCAGTAGGGCCAAACCTGATCCTGATGTAACCTGCACTGCAACGCTCTCATCAGTTTTCCATCTCCAACATAATATGAAATGGAGAAATCAGAGAAGCAATAATAACACCCATCTGACCCGCGAACAGCAAAACACCCGTCGCACCCAGGCCTGGACAGAAAACCTCCAAACCCACACCTGTCCTTCCCTTCTCCCACAAGACCTTAAAGCTTCTCTGCTCGGCATCATTAAAAAAAAAGAATTCTCTCTCTCCTGGAAGAGATAACTCAGCTTACAGCAACACCCGCCCTGTGAGCACAGAGGTTTCTGGTCACGTGGAGAAGATTTTAATCTTCTCCTGGCAGACACTAGGGCATCTTCATCCAGCTTTAGATGCTGCTCTCAGCTACACCTGGTCTGTCTCCTATAGATCCTATCATCCCTTAGTAGGTAGCAAGAGCTCGTAAGCTGTTTGGAGCCTAGGTTCGTTGGCTTTAAATATTTCTGGTTGCCACAGCACGCTCAGGGCATTGAGTGCCCACCCCAGCCTGCCTACCTGTTCCACTGGAGCTGCCTCCTCTACAAAGAAGTCTTCCATTGCTGCAGCTGCTCACGTCTGTGCGAGGAACCGGGGCGAGGGGCGGGGATGGGGGTGGAGGGGAATCCTGGAAACTGGCACAACCTAGATACACAGACTGGCAGAGCAACCAACGTTTAAAAAAATCTTAATTAATTACACAGAATCCAGAAAAATTCTGAACCACTGAGCTGACTCTCGGGTTGTTTCATTCTTTTTTTTTTTCTTTTAAGCGCTCATTACTCCGATGAGGCATAAGGTACTTTCAAAGGCTTTTTGCTCTCTGCAGAGAAGTAAGCAAGGATGGAAGTCATACTTTGAAGAAGAGACACCACCAGCAGCTAGTGATGTGCCTTGGCATGAAGCTAAAACAAGAGCAGAAAGTGGTTTTTATCAGTAGCGGTACCTAAAAATGGGCAGTTACTTAACCATATCAGTGCTACAGCAGGGTTTAGAACAGTTACCAGGGGTACAAATGTCTCTCTGGAGCAACATCAGATGGGAAAAACAAGACAGAGGTATTCTTCGAGGGTACACCGAACGGGAACAGGCGTTGCAAAGGCTGATCTTGAGCCATCAGTTTTGGCCCCACACCAGTCTATGACTTTGAGTGGCTTCAAAGGGAGGAAATTCCTACCAGAACAACAGCTCAGGCACTGCCTTGTCTTCATCTGAAAAAAACACAATTTGCTGTGCCAGTGTTCCTGGGATACTTCTCCACGGCACTACCAGTAAAATTCCCTACTGATTCATAGGGGTCAGGATCACGCCTGCAGGCAGGGGTTAGAACAACTCCCTGGTGAACACTAGGTCTTGCCGTAGTAGCTAGAAGTTTCCATAATTCACAAGGAAAGTATTTAAAATTATCCAAACAGTTTTAAAAAGCAGCAGAGGATTCCTGAAGTAATAAAAATATGTTCCCCAAAGAGTATGGAATTGGAAAAAATTATTAATTGAAAAGTAAGTGATGTGGGATGGAGAGTCATATAACTGATGAAGGGGAAATTACTTCAGATCTTCACAGAAACAAAATGAGTTGGAATCTTCTTCAGCTTTCCACATCATAGCTTTCTTCCTAGCAATCATATGAGATTTTTTTTTCTTATATAAGTAGAGAAAATAGACTTTCAAAGTTCAAGAAACTGCAATGAACTTTGCAGAAGAATAAAATTGCTCAGAAACTTGTTTTTAAAACTACTACAGTAAAACCAAGACACCAAAAAAGAACCCTACTGGGTTCATTACTGATGAAATTACCTTAAAAATCTACATGTCATTAAATGTGCTAGGCACTAAAATGCCACATTATTTTATTTAGCAATATTGAAAGCTGTCATTTTGTGCAACAACCTGGGGCTACAGAAAAGCATATTCCCATGAATAATTAGAATTTGGCATTAAGAAGTATTTTATCAAGAAAGCTGCCATAGTTTTAAGTAAAACAACTAAAAATGTTGGATAGTATTAATGAAAAGTTAAGGTGACTGTTGGTCTTACCTATTAATTTGTCTTTGTCAAGTTAAAATGAGAACCTTTTCATTACTGACAAATTTTGTTTTAATACTAATGAAACTAAAGCCATGTGAAAAGATCTGTACAAGGGAGAAGAGAAACAGATGGAAAATATTGGCAAGAAAAACAATTACTTGCAATATTCTAACTTGAAAATGGCACTTTCCCATGTAAATAAATAGCCTAGTTCAGGAAATCACATAAAAAAATGCTTCATTTCAAGGATGCAAGCTTCTGGTATCACGCTTGATGCTTTAGAATCTAAGCTGCTGTCTACATTTTAAAGGGCAGGGTAGACTTTACCACATTTTCCTATGTCTAATAATTTTTGCTGCAAAATATTTCATGATTTTTATGGCTTCTTTTCACCTGTTAGCAATTCATAAACAGTTCCATTCTACTTTTGAAAACCGGGAACAGGAAAAAAAAAGAATACAGTTTATAGTCCATTACCTGCTGGCTTTTCTAAAGTATTTGAGCACAGCAAATTACTAGATACCAGTTTCTCTGCAATAACTATGCACATATCCACTTTTATGACCTTGCACTCCAAGGTAATTTTAAGGTAAGCCAAGTTAATCAAGCTTGGACCAACTGAATGATACCTTGAGTAAAAGGGGGACAGACTAACTCAAGAAGTTGATGGTGGAGGAAGACAGATGTATATTACAGGCAGTTGTCCTGAAGCAATTCCTGTAGCGTAATAACGGGTCCACATGGCAAAGCTTTCACAAATCAGAGAGATTAATACATTCATCAAGTATAAAGGAGATTTGCAGTAATTTATCCAGAAATCCTGATGGCTGTAGGTATCCTCTGAATTTGAATTCTGTTTGAATGAGACAATTTATTAGTCCCGACTAAAAAAATTCCCAAGATGAAGTTCATTATAAGTAACTCCTGGCAAGTTTTTCAACTGGCAGCTTCCTTCACTACACTCTGTTTACCTCTTTTTCAAGCAGATCAGAGAGATACAATAGAGACCTGAACTTTCACTTCAACAAACTAAATGATTCAAGCTCACTCAACTCAGTAAGGCCTGTTATTCCTTCTCTTATTCAACACCAGAGCTTCTCTGGATCCTCTTCATTGTATTTGACACTCTTTTCGAAACAGATACTCTTGTAATGTTTAATTAAGGATCCCACTAGGGTCAGTCAAAGATCTACTGTAACTTCCTTCTTCCTACTGAAGGGTCAAATATACACAAACATTTCTGGACACATTAATGCATTTTGGGTGCACTAATTCGCTTATATTCCTCAATGACTCTAAGTCTTTTTTTCACAGACATTACTTCCCTCACCCTTCAAATATAACCCATATTTTTTGTTGTCATATGTGACTTCCTTGGTTTTTGTGTTCTTTCAGCTTACCAACAGACCCCAGCTGTTGTGGATCTGTCCCATAATCTTTATCATCGACACAAAGATCAGTATAACGTAATCAGAAAACTTGGTTTGCCACAGCTTCATGAATTCTTGTGAGTGATTTGCACAAAGTTTGAGATGGTGGATCAAGAACCAACCCTTGAAAGACTGAGAAGCACATCTGCTCTGTGATGATTCTCCATGCCATCATCTTTGTCCTTCTTTACCAAAGGTCTAGAAACTCTATCTTCTGATTTATCACAATGATTACTACTAATATTTTTTTCTTTGCTACCATCCTGATTTAGTATTTTTATAACAACTTCCCTCTTTGCATTTAAAATCTTTTTGCTTTTTCTCTAAAACAGATAGGTTAGGAAAAAAATTTTTATTTTTTTTTTCTTTCTAGTCTGCGGGGACAGGTCACTTAGAGGACTATTCCTGAGCAGAATGCACAGTGAGAGATCCTTCTGTCAAAGTTAGGGTGTCTGAAACTTTCTGACCTTCAGTTCTCTGAAGCTGTTGTTTGGAATTCTGGATTCACACTGGCATGCAAAAATCACAGCAAACTTCTGTCAAAGTTGTCAGCTGTTGGTTGGATGTCATCTTTTGAGATTTCGTCATTTCTACTTGATTTCTCTGTGAAATTACAAAGGAATCCAGCCTTGCTTGAAGAAATCACAACCCTTAGTCAACCTTCAGAGAAACGTAACATTAATTTTGAGAACTTAGAGCCAGAAGAGCTTGTCTTTCCCTTGGTCTTTCTCACAAATACTCTGCACAGGTCAAATGATGTGCAACGCTTGTGTATCACACATTGTCAGACACCTTGACTTGCATTCAGGAACTAACAGTGGTAGCCTCCCCGTGATACTAAACTCAACTAGGGATACATGGCCATGAGAAGACGGTGGTAACTTGAAACACTCCTAGCTTTGTTCAAGCCATGGTACTGACAAAAAAAACCCAAACTAATCTTTTCCAGACTTCTTTCCAACAATATTTCTCACTTTGCTTCCTTTTTTCCAAGTATTTGCATGCAAGTTGCAATAATTGCTTTCTCTGAAAAAAATCATCTATTATTTACTGATCTTTGCATTGTAAACAGTGTTTAGGATGGAGGAATATTTTTAAAAATCCAAATAGTACAGCTCAGTTTTACTCCTTCTTTGATACTGTTCTTTTTTATGTTGCTACGGTATGTGTATGCCATGTGAAAGTGAGGTTGCTATGGAAACTACTCATTATTTTTCAATAGTAGGCTAGCTACTTAAAAAAAATCCTACATCTTTTTAATCCCTAGAGAGTCCTAATTTATCCCGTACACAGACTTTCCTTCTTGACAGTTCCTTTAATATTCTCTGCACTGCAGTGCACATTAATCTGAACATGTCTAACAATTCCACAACTTACTTCTGAAATCAACTTTCCAGCAAAGTTTGGTTCTAAAAAAAATACTTTTTAGTTCAGCTTTTACCTGTTTATATTTCTCTGACAGATTGTAAGTATGAACAGCAAAGCCAAGAGCAGAGTTTCATTGCTTAGAGAGCCAGACATAGTAAAAAAAGTAATTAACATCCTTTATATGTAATAAATGGTAAAAGCTGCAGGAAGGGAGGATGGACCATGGTATGAAGTGTTAGCCTGTAATTTGGGGTTAATTCCTACCAGTGCCACAGGCTTCCCTGGCCAGCACAGGCAATGCTCTCAGTCTCTTCTTCCCTCAATTAATCACCTGTAAAATGGTATTTGGTGCCCTCCCTATCTGACAGATTAAATTCACCAGTGATCATCTTGGGTATTAAGGTAACAAACCACATCAGCGCAGTCGGTTGGGTGGGAGTTGCAGCACTTTCCTGTACTCCAGACTGTCACCATGTGGCACTTATCCGCTTAGACATTAGAGTGTTCCTCCTGGTTTTGTTTTTTTATAAAAAAACAAAACGAAATAACTATTAATAATGTACTAATTAACTCCTTCCTACCCAAATCCTTATATATTATTGGGTTAACTGAGAGAATGTAGTTGGTTGAAAGTCCCAACTTCAGAACTGGCACTGGAAAGAGGCTCTGCAAGAGAACTAGCCTCTCCCAGGAAAAAAACATTCATTCTCCCCTGAGGATGTAACTATTCCAAAATATTCATTCCCCTCCAAGGATCTCACTATTCCCACATTTCTTACTATTTATTTGAAGCAAAGCAGTGGCATCTCAGTGGAGCAGCTCTCACCAGAATAAGAAAGAAATGTAAAAGAGCCACAGTAGCTAATTCTCTAATCCCTTCTGTATTAGGCATGCCTGAAGCATCCATAGCTCTTCTTTAGCTTACTGCAGAATTTAACTGCTTTGACAAATGACAAAACTCATCTAATAATATACACTGAACAGCAACAGGAACTCCAGAGTTTAATGGAAGTAGAATTAGCCTAACACAATAATAAATTATCTCAAGTATTTCAGACGTTACAAACAATTTTATGGCTGTCATTGTGCCTCCTTTTTTTCCCAGTGACATTTTCCTCTAAATAACCTTGCACACATTTTATATGTGCAATCGCATGTAAAGCTGGTCAAAATTCAGCCACAGATGAGAGCAGCTAAAGGGAAACTTTTAAAGCTTGAAAGTCCAGATCTAAGTCTTCCTATATATAATCAGCCTTTCCTTCTGGGGTTTTAAAAAAGAATCAGTTTTCTTATTCACCACCTATAAGTCCTTGCACTCTGCCATTTACTCTAATTTTAATAAAGAAGGTACAACATTGGAACTTTTATGTAGTTCAACAAACTTTCCTACTAGCACATTGCTCACAGGTATTATGTATCTATATAGGATAATATACATAGCTCAATAATTTGCCACATGCAGTCTGAAAGGTTTAAAGCCTCAAACGTCTTTATCGCCGATTCAGGTAAAAGACTGCCAACTACTTAATAATATCCACAACCTTTTTGTCTGGTACTTATTACCATGCTAGGACAAGAAACTCCAGGATTTATACTTGCTCACTGTAATTGAAACTCCTTCCTGTGAGAGTTTTTGCTTTTTCCTGACCTCAGCTCAAAAAAAATTCCTTGTGACTCTTTCTCTATTGCAATTTTACTTTGTTAAACTGCTGCTTTTTAACACTCTCCAAAAGAGAGAATATGATCAGCAATGATTTTCATAACTATAAGTATGAAAACTAACATATAGTTCTTAAACCTACAAAGCTCATAAATATATCCTAAATAGCTTAATTGAACCCAAGAATCAGTGGTATGTTGTAGGTGGAAACACAAGCAGACCTAAGTAAGAAAGATGAATCTGAAACTGAGAAAAGCTGAATTAAGGTGAGGGGAATGGCAAGTGCGGTGGGTGGGAAACAGAGCAGTGCGAGTGTAAGTATCGATGCAATGACATCTGCACAATTCCTCCTTCGGGGGCTCTACAGCTCTTTCTAAAGCTTTATTTCTCAGCAGAAAGAATTTCTACTCAGCAAACCCTGCCCTCTGCTGACTAAATGCCATTAGTGCCATACAAATATGCACATTCGGGTTTTTTGCCTAGCTGCATATAGATTACAAGGAACAACACAAGCAAAAACCCATTCAGTGGCATGCTTTGGATTTTATTTATCTTCACAGAAGTCTTAATAACAAAAATTCTTTTTCATTACTTTTGTTTCAGAGAAACGTTCATGTTATCTACCCTGAGGACCACTGAGCATGATGTATATAAACAATTCATGTCATATTCACCCCTCTCCTCTTCTATGAAAACAACCACTCTTTCAAGACTGAT
>NW_009722555.1:24025-26144 GCF_000703405.1 Apaloderma vittatum
TCACACTGTACTATAGAATTATTGTCCAGCCTCATCCCTCTACCACTGAAAAAGAAACATCTCAGCCTGTTAGGTTCTCTGCCCTCACATCTGCAAAGCTCAGATACACATTTCACACATTGGTCACTGCTACTTCTAAGTCACTGTGACACCAGGCAATACTGACAAAGAAAATTATGGAGACAAAAAATGATTGGCATAATCAGAGTCCTAAACTTAGCACATTTGTACAATCAGAAATCGAAGCCTTCCACAGACAATGAGAGAACTGTGAAAGCCAGATATGTATATGATCTTTGGCAAAAGCCTTTTTTCAGACTTCATATTCAACAGCTATATTTAAGGCCGTTTGCTAAATCATTTTTCCAAACAGGCATCAGGTTAGCACAAAAATATGTTTTTATCAGTCATATAAACAGTGTATGCCTCCCTCTCACTCTGCAAAAAATTTAATTGGCTGTAGCATATATACCTTTATGATTGCTATAAATCAAAATCCAAGCAGCCACCAAAACCAAAATAGCACTTGAGGGGCAGAGATCAGCAGGGCACTGGATTTTTAGAGCAATGGTCAGAGTTGGATGGTGCACTGGCAAAACTGCTGAGAGCTGCCAGCTGCACACTCGGTGTTTCTCTTTCAAAATTGGAATTTTCAGTGGGTTGGTTTGTTTGTTTGTTTTTTTTTTCTTTTTTCCCCCTACAGATTGCTAGGCAGCAGCAAGGCCTGGCCCAAAGCTTGTCGTGCTGAGGCACATCTGGACAGACAGGTAGAAAGGTGGGGGAGAGGTCCATAAACCACTTCTTCCCTGCCCAATGGCTCCATGCCACAACGTGCCAGTCCCAGGCTGGGAGCTGCCCCATTGGGGAAGAGTCAGGTGCCAAGCTGCAGAGAAGTCTTGGGTACAGAAGCCAGGTGACCCACAGAGCACTTAGCTGGGACTGGACAATAGCTGTAACACTATTAACAGCTGGGAAAACACTATTTCTATTGCTCTCATTACAGCAGGATTTACCCCATGATGCTAACACTGCAGATATAAAGATGGCTTGAGAAATTATTTAGCTGACACCACAGCCAAAAGGCATCCTGCCTTCTCCCTTCTCTGTCAGTGACACAAATGTCTGTGGGCTACATGACGACACATACTGGAGAAGCTAGAAATAGTCCCAGCAAAGGGATGAAAGACAAGTTCTACCTTGCTGTAGGACTCTCTGTTCTCAGTCCAGCACCAGAGCTATTCATTTTGGTTACCCATCAGTGCCATGAGAGGCCCAAAAAATGAAAAAGACTCTTAACCTTCATCCAGTGGATGGGCTAGGGACAGAAAGGTGCTATTTGTCATTGCAAAGCAATGAAAGCTTCCTGCTCACTCCTCAGGCCTATTATGCAAGTCAGCTGCTCCTCTGCCCTCAAGAGGATTCCCTGGGAAAATAAGACACCTGCATAGACTCAACTCTGCAAGAGCAGTGTGAGTCCTCCTGCTGCTGCTGCTGCTCTGAGGATGTGCCCTTCTGCAGAGTGCAAGGCAAGAGCAAGGCCACCTTGATAAGGTACGAGGAAAAGGCAAAGTAGGCACAAAAAAAACCCAAATAAAGCAGAAAGAACAGAGCTGAAAGCACAACCAAGAGAACAATTATCAACCCAAGAGAAGAAACATTTTAGGCCCTGATACTTTCTCTGAGCTACTGCTAATTACAACAAATAACATTTTCAGGCAGAGCGTGATTTTCAAGTCGATGGTGTCCTTAAAAATATTTTCTGGCTTTCATCGTTATTCATGGTACAACAGCTTGCTCTCACAGAATCACAGAATCACAGAATCACAGAATCACAGAATGTCAGGGGTTGGAAGGGACCTCTGAAGATCATCTAGTCCAACCTTCATCCCAGCATACCTAACCACCACACCATAGCCTCAAGTGCTAGATCTACTTTTTTTAAACACCTCCAGGGTTGGTGACTCCACCACCTCCCTGGGCAGCCTGTTCCAGTGCCTCACCACTCGTTCAGTAAAGAACCTCCTCCGAATATCCAATCTAAACTTACCCTGATGCAACTTGAGGCCATTTCCCCTTGTCCTGTCATTAGTAATTAGAGAGAAGAGACCAGCACCAGCCT
>NW_009722556.1:0-1564 GCF_000703405.1 Apaloderma vittatum
GCAAGTTCAGATTCATAAAGATTCCAGGTGCATACAGGAATGGATTAGGGCTAATAATATGGTGCATACTGTCTCTCGACCTACTAGTCATATCCCTTCTAATACACCTCAGGATGCCATTGGCCTTCTTGGCCACGAGGGCACATTGATGGCTCATGGTCATCCTGCTGTCCACCAGAAGCCCCAGGTTCCTTTCCCCTAAGCTGCTCTCCAGCAGGTCAGTCCCCAACCTATGCTGGTACATGGAGTTGTTCTTCCCAGATGCAAAAGTCTCTGCTTGCCCTTGCTGTATTTCATTAAATTTCTCCTTGCCCAACTGCAGTGTATTTGAAGAAGCCATTTCTGTGGTCCTTGACCTCCCTTGCAAAGTTTAGTTCAAAGGAGGCCTTAGCTTTCCTAGTTGCCTCCCTGCATCATCTGACCACAGTCTTATATTCCACCCAAGTGCTCAGCCCCTCCTTCCATGATCTATAGACTCTCTTCTTCCGCTTGAGTTTGCCCAGCACTTCCCTGGTTAACCATGTGGGTCTCCTGGCTCTCTTTTTTGGTTTCCTACAAATCTTGAGCTTGGAAGAAGTGGTTCTTGAATATTAACCAACTCGCTTGGGCCCCTTTACCTTCTAGTACCCTGTTCCATGGGGTTTCCCCTAGCAATTGCTTGAAAAGGCCAAAGTTGGCCCTGCTGAAGTCCAGGATTGTGATCCTGCTTGTTATTCTGTTCCCACTGCACAAGATCCTGAGCTCCAGCATCTCATGGTTGCTGCAGCCAAGGCTGCTTTCAACTTTCACAGCCATACCCTCCTTGTTAATGAGCACAAGATCCAGGAGCACTCCTCTCCTAGTCCACTCAACCACCATTTGCATCAAGATGTTATCATTGATGCGCTGGAGGAACCTCCTGGAGTGGGAATGGGTCACTTCTTTTGACCTTTTAAAGACATACAGCTCACAGAGAAATCTAGCTCAAACCAAAATTACCTACTTAATATCAAAGTGCTACTAGGACTTAATTTTCTTTTCAGAAAGTAGGCACTTTGCAAGCACTGCATCCAAGTTGTCCAGTCTCTTTTGCCTTGAGGGATTTACAGTAAAATGTCAAATTAGGCCACTTTTACCTATTTGTCTGTTTAAAATCAGCACACTTGTGTTCACTGGTGCCGTGAGACTGAAAGTATGTCAGACTGTACATATTGAAAATTTTACTGTGGTTGAAATCAAGTTCAATTACAGTATGATTTAAAACTTGTGGACTGGATTAAAAAATAGGCAGGAGAGTCTCAATACCCCTTGACTCTGCAGGTCTCTAAGATATGAACACAGCTTTACTTGCCATGTTCATAACTGTAATGTGGATTATTGGACTGGAAACAGCTCAAATTGTGATTGAGGAAAACAGCAGCTGTGTAACTAGTGAAACTTGTCCTAGTTAATATAAAGGTATCTTGGATATGTTAAAAAAAGCTACACTCGGTGCCATGTTTCAGTTGACTACTCCGTAAGAATTCCACTGGAATTATCGTTTTCTCTATAACACTTTGTAGTGGTTTGACCCTGGCCGGCAGCC
>NW_009722557.1:0-54047 GCF_000703405.1 Apaloderma vittatum
TCTTCGTTTGCAAAGCCTAGCCATGATGATAGTCAGTAGTTAAGTGAGTCAGGACTTCAATCTTTTAGGTTCTGGTTATATAACTGCATCTCTCAAAACCTGAAGGAAATTAAAAATGTAGCTTTACAAAGCAAATAAAAAGCTTTCAAATAATCATAGAACACAAGATGGGGAGTCCATTGTTAGACAAGGTATTTGCTAGAGAGAACGAGAAACTGTAAATGCTATTTAGAAATACAATCAGTGACCTGGAAAAGCAAGTACTACAAAGGATTTCTCAAAATGCGCTGATGCCAAAGCAAGACAGGTAGCACCTAAACTTAATAGTATGTTTCATAATAGATTATTTTTGTGTTGGTGAGTTGCTCCTCTATTTGGAAAACTGCTCTCCATTCAGTCCTTTGCACTTCTGTTTTCTTCTGTCTCACCTAGGAGCATTTCTTATGTATTACAGAGAATCACTGCCTCTTGGTAAATGTATTCAAATCCCCTTGCTGAAGAAATAAGCCTCTTCTTGAAAGAGATCATCTATTCAATAAAGCTTATGGCTTTTGAGGGCTACAAATCCTGTTATGCACACAGCATTTTTTAGTTTACAAAGCACTGCTTTGCATATGCAGAGCCCATACCACGTGCATCTCAAGACAGAATCATCCTTCCTCTTCCACGAACATATGGGAATACAGTAGGAGTTTGCTTCTGATGTAATCTCTTCAAAAGTATAACATGAAAATACAGCCATATTTTAATTACTGACATTCTGATTTTCTATAATGTTTAGGTATAGGTAATTGTATAACTTGTAAAACAAGAGAACTTCCCATGTTAGTAGTTCAGCAAAGGTCTCAAATATTTGCTCAGTCTATGTCCACATGCTTTTCTGCTGAGCTCAGTGATCGAGCAGGAAAAGCTTCAAGTGTAATCCAAAGGGCAGGGTGCCTGCTCTAAAACTCACAAAGAGCACAGCACTTCTCTGCTCTGACATAAATTTATTCTGTGACCCTGGGTGAAACCCCTGAATTTAGAACTAACAAAGGAGACCAACGATGCCTGGACACTGACAGCACCCCTGGTCCGGGACCTGAAATACCTTACTCTGTCAGAGCCACAGCCCTCGCTGCCTTTGGTCTGTGGCAGCTGCTAACACTAGACACTTCAGAAGACGGTATAAATTACCTCGCTTACCTGTAGCTTGGTGTAATTGATATGTTGAAGCCTCCATATCCATACAAGAAGGCAGGATGAGAACCATCCAATTTAATTCCTTTCTTGTGAATAATAAACATTGGGATCTTCGTACCATCTTTGCTGGGGTAGAAAACCTAAGACAAGAGAAGAACAAACCCGAAAGGCTGTTATAGTCACTACACAACTTGGTAACAAGAATCAGAGGTGATCACTTCTATGGTGTCCAATAAGTAAAACTTTCCAAGCAATCTGCACCAATTACCCAGGTAAAGTTCAGTAATGGCCATCACCTGCTTTGTTGCTTAACAGCTCCAGAAAATGTGTTAAAATGAGACAATACAAACATTATCATTTTTATCAATTATCACATAATTTATTGCATCAATCAACCAATTTATTGTATCATATCAATCAATCATTTATCATATCAATTATAATTTTATCATTATCATATTTATCAATTCTATACACATGGGAATTAAGAAAATGCTACAAAAACAATACAATTCTCTGCAAGAAAAGACTGGCCTTGCAAAAACGCAAGAACTGCATGGTCCATCATATATGAAAGCAGCAAAGACTGAACTGTCAAGGGCAATGAAGAGAACTAAAACCAGATTTCCAATCTAAAGTTATAATTTGTAAAAATGTCTCTTTTTCTAAATTCAAAATTTCAGACACTAGAGGACAGTGGACAGAGAAAAAACTCGTAGAGTGGTGACTTATTGAGAGCCCACTAAACATTATACTTTTGGATAACAAAGAGCTATGCTACTACCAAATAAATATGTAAAACTCTCTGAAGACCCAGTCCTGTACTGCTGACAACAGAGAGAATTCTTTGGAACAGCTGATGCAGCAGTCTTTGCTTGTAAAAACATAACGCAGAAGGCCAAAGACACTTGAAAAGTCCCATTATTTTGCTTTTAGTATTAATAATAATGCTGCAGAACCTCCAAACCCATTCAGCAAGACAAGTGAACTACCCGCTGGCTTCCAGTAAATCAGCTCCCAAAACACCAGGTACCCACATAGCACATGCTTTCATATGTCAATCACTGCCACAGCACTGTCTGAACTTAAAAGCTAAATTCCATGTACACACAGACTGCAATTGCTTAACACGGTTCCCATGTTTTGTTGTTTTGGTGCACATATCTGCCTCTGCACCCTAGGATCCGGTGTGACTTATTTTGCCAGCCAAGCAAAACACGTGGGTATGAACGCAGTTTACTGCTTGACGTGGAATTCTGGTCGACCACTTTTCATTGCTTTCACTTTAGCATCATTATTTGCAGCTTCTAGTCTAATTAGACCAAAGAAGAGGTAAATGAAGAATGACATTCTTATCATTTTGTTGCATGTTCGTAACCTCTGTGTATTTAAAGGAAATAGACCTACCATGCTTTATAAAAGCACATGATCAACAAGATCTATTTTTATAACCCATGAACCTCAACAGTAATATGAACCTGTGCAACACGTTTATTCTGAGCATTGCCTGTAATGTGAAACATGTAAATCCACGTGGCATGTTGAAAACAAAATAATGACATTTAATTTTATTTTAACCATTGCTGAGGAAATGTGAGAAATTTTAAATGACACCACATCTACTTCTGAAGGCTTCATCAAAACTTGTAGACATATTCCAGATAAAATTCAGTATTTCAGAGGCCCCAGCAGATGGAAAAAGTCAGAACAAAAGCCTGAAGGCATTTTCACACAGATGAAATCACTGTTTCCAGCTACTGCCACAACTATAACTTTACTGACAAAGTGCCGATCAGAACTCACTGCAGTAGAATACAAATGATTTTAAGTATTTAACTGATTGCTACAAACAAATAAAAGGTCTGATAGATAGGAGAACTGCTGAGGCTGGTAATGAGGAGTTCCAGAGAGACTCCTCTCTAAAACGCTATCCGTCAGTTCCAGCTGTTGGTGACAATTCACATGAAGTGAGCATCTTACCTTCCTATGTTTCCAGCAATGTACTGCTCTTGGCCAGTCCTTTCCCAACGATTAAAGGATGACGCTAATTTTAGTGTTTATTCTGAACAAGGGACTTTTCTTTTTTTAAAAAACCCAACTCTCTGAAAACTGACTTTAGTAGAACTTGGGGGCTTGCACTAGATGATCTTTCGAGGTCCCTTCCAATCTCTAACATTCTGTGATTCTGCAAACTTTTATCATCATCTGTTAAGATTAAATAACATACCATTAAATGAAAAGCAAAAAAAGAAAGATGCATGTCAAGGTGACATTTGCAATTTAAGAGTGTTCACTCCTATCTTTGCTAAAATAATGATTCTCCCTCCCTCCAAGAGAAACAAATGAGAGGGGGGTGGAAATCAATTCAGTGAGACACTGAGATATGTGAAGCTATTTAAGCTTCTCCAAACAGACAATTTTCAACAACTGATTCAATCTCACCTTTAAATTAGGTGTTATCTCTGAAGCAAGTCCAATGGTTTATTCATGTAACCGATAAAGGGACGTGCTTCTATCTCAGAGATTAAGGTAAACTGGAAAGGGCAAGCCCTAAAAAGAAAAATTTCTCAAGATGGTATTTCATGCCTAAATTTAGAAGCTGTCAACCTAGACAGCATTAAATGCTCATAAAAGGGTACCACCGTTTTCTGCTTTATCACACATAGGAGTGGATCCACTTGTACTGGTCACATTACATTACTCATCGCTCATATGTATTTTCAAACAAAGACTCATATCACTACAGCCATTAGCATATATAAGACAACAAATTTGCAAAGCGATATTAGAGGGAAAAGGATGGAGAACAATGCTTCAGAAATATTATTATGAATGCTGAAACTCACAATTCAAGTAGGGACATGCTAAAAATAAATATTTTCAGCCTCCAGGAATGCACCAGCAGTGCTGTGTGGTTGACAGGGCAGTCGTGCTGCATGCAACACTTTGTGCTATTCCAGGAGCATACGCTGGAGCAGCACAGCAGCCCTGAAATAGTTGTAGCTCACTTCATCTCACCCCAATGTCCCTATCTGTCGCACAGCAGAGGGGCCTCACTGCCAGAAAGTCTTGCTTTCAATTCAGATGCCGGAACCTGTGGCATAAATTTATAGTCCCTATTCTTATTATGACTCAGGGAGAAAACAACAGTTTGTACAATTACTCATTTCTATAAACTCCATGAAGAAAAGGTTATATAAGCTACACAAACAACAATCTTAGTCATTCTTCTTTAGTGGTGTTTTGTTTTGTTTCTTTCTGCTTGTTTGTTTGTTTTAAGCTTAACATTTGAAAGCAATTTATACTCTATTTTCACCTAAAAAAGACAATGGAAGTTTACTTCCAAAATAGTTTATGGAGTAAGTTTTACAAGTAGATACAGTTACTGCCTGTGTCAGAGGATTTGTAAATCTACCTAGGAGTTAAGTAAGATAAAAATCTGTACATTCACTCTTGGGGAGGACTTTGTCCTCCTAATTATTATTTGTGCAGTATTTATATTACGTGAATCTTCACTTCGGGAAGAGGTGCACAATCAGCAAGCATTGGAGACACAGACCTAAATTTAGAAAGACTAAGTTTATCCACTTCTGCCTCTACAGTGACAAGAAGTATCCTCTCCATCTCAAGTCATCAGGAGGCAAACTCCAAGTATTTTAGCTTTTGAAAAGCTTAAAAAGATTTGAAAGGGTGAGGCTGGAGACCCAGTTTTTCTATTGCTTGTCTATAGAGATAATATAGCCAGACACTGAGACTTACAAATAGAACTAAAATTAATTCTAGCGATCATACACTATGCACTTCTCCTGTGAGTAAATATGAAATCAGTATCTTTGAATATTAAAGGAAGTGATTCAATCATCACAACAAATAAACAAAACTAATCTGTCTGAATGCTCATATCATGCCACACAATTAAAAGTACCTAAACCTACTGAAATTGAGTAGAAACTTGCATTTTTAAAAATTAAAAAACTCAGCAATTTGTGAGTATTCAGTTTCACTTTTCTTCCTGTTAGAAATGTTTCCTCTGTTTATGCAATGGAGAGATTAATAGCTGTATGTAATTACAGGTGTTCGGGAAAAGTGCATGTATATCTGAATTCATCTTACTTTTACAATACTAAAAATCTTTCTAATAAAAAAAAACAACCCCAAAATTGTCCAGAGCTAAAATCAACCTTTTAAAAGTAAGATTCAACACAGGTTTTGAAATACTGTTGTAAAACACAAATAAAATTTATCTTATCCAGACAGGTCTCATGCACATATTTTAAAAGCTGTGAACAATATCTGAATGTCTAGAAACCTCTTCTAATTTTTCTGACTCACTCATTAATGGCAAAGAGAATTAAAATCCAATTAAAAAGTGATTAGTTTGACTTTTCAGAAGAATTATTTCTTGCAGATAATACATCGATTTTACATATGAAAAGAAACTTTGACTTCTGGGACTTGAAAACACCCCCTAAGTCACAGTAGGCTCATTATTCTTAGAAAGCCACTAGCAATTCTAAAAATTTCTCTCTCAACTTCTCTTTCGTGATTAGGTACTACATGCCAGAGATGCCAATTCTTCCCATTTCTTTGTGTGCTTGATCAAAACCAGGTAAGAGTTACACTTGTCATTAGACTGACATCCACCGTGCAAAAAGCCAAAGAAGTTTACAATGAGTGACTAAAAAGTATAAATCATGCTGGAATACTCCTCACTGAAAATGCGCATTCAACAATTTAGGTTTAATAACACCATGAAAATGCCTTTAGAATTCCTTTTGTTCCCATGTCTTCTATATAGTTTCACCAAGACAATTCCTTTTCACTTGGAACAACTGGAAGAACGTAGCAGCCTTGTGAAACCCAGTACTTGTCTTCTGCTTCTAGATAAGAACGGCTGCCCTCACGCAGGGCTGCCGAGATTCCATCAGTGACTACTGCAAAGCTACAGCCTTTCAAGCATCCGGTTTCATGTAAAGTATTCCCTTCATTAAGCACGAGATGAAGATTTCTCCTCACACACCAACATTTGAGATTTGGGGAAGAAAAGCACGAGGAATTTATTGTAAATTACACAATGTCATTCACATCTTCCAAAATGTCCCAAGTGCTTTTTTATAGGCTCATTATTTTAAAAAACCCACAGAACCATCTTTGAAAGATGACTGGAAGAGTAAACTTAAGGAAGTATTCCCTGGAGAAAGTTTCTTACACACAGGAGCACCACTTCCTGATGCTAGTCTGGGCCTAAAGACTATACAGCACACAGAATCTAGAATCATAGAATGCTCGGTGTTGGAAGGGACCTCTATAGATCATCGAGTCCAACCTCCCTGCCAGAGCAGGATCCCCTAGGGCAGCCACACAGGAACGCATCCAGGTGGGTTTTGAAAGTCTCCAGAGAAGGAGACTCCACAACCTCTCTGGGCAGCCTGTGCTCTGTCACCCTCATGATAGGGAAATTTCTCCTCATGTTGAGGAATTTCCTATGTTCTAACTTAAACCCATTATTCCTTGTCCTATTACTGAGCACCCCTGTGAAGAGACTAGCACCTTCCTCTTGACACCCACTCCTCAGATACTTATACACATTAATAAGATCTCCTCTCAGCCTCTCTTTTCAAGACTAAACAGCCCCAGTTCTCTCAGTCTCTCTTCCTATGGGAGATGTTCAGGTCCCTTGATCATCCTCGTAGCTCTCCATTGGACTCTCTCCAGTAGGTCCCTGTCTCTCTTGAATTGGGGACCTCAAAACTAGACACAATATTCCAGGTGCGGTCTCACCAGGGCAGAGTAGAGGGGCAGGAGAACCTCCCTAGACCTGCTGGACACACTTTCCTTAATGCACCCCAGCATCCCATTGGCCTTCTCGGCCACAAGGGCACATTGCTGTCCCATGGACAACTGACTGTCCACTAGGACTCCAAGGTCTTTCTTTATGGGGCTGCTTTCCAGCAGGATAACCCCTAATCTGAACTGGTGCCTGGTGTTATTCCTCCCCAGATGCAGGACTCTACACTTGTCCTTATTGAACTTCATGAGGTTCCCCTTTGCCCAGCTCTCCAGCCTGTTCAGATCTCGTTGGGTGGCAGCACAGTCTTCCTGTGTGTCAGCCACCCCCCCAGTTTCATATAATCAGCGAACATGCTGAGGATCTATCCCCTCATCCAGGTCGTTGATGAAGATATTGAAGAAAACTGGACCCAGCACTGATCCCTGGGGAACACCACTGGCCACAGGCCTCCAGCTTGACTCTGTGCCGCTGATCACAACACTCTGAACTCTGTTGCTGAGCCAGTTCTCAGTCCACCTCACGGTCCAATCATCTATCCCACACTTCTTGAGTTTTCCTATGAGGATGTTGTAGGAGCCAGTATCAAAACTCTTACTGAAGTCAAGGTATATGACATCCACTGCTCTCCTTTCATCTACCCATTTGGTCACACTATCATAGAAGGATATCAGATTAGTCAAGCAGGATTTCCCCTTAGTAAACCTACGTTGGCTACTCCTGATATACTTCTTGCATTTTGTTAGAGATGGCCTTCAGAATGAGCTCTTCCATCACCTTCCCAGGGATGGAGGTGAGGCTGACTGGTCTGTAGTTGCCTGGGTCCTCCTCCTTGTCCTTTCTGAAGACTAGAGTGACATTGGCTTTCTTCCAGTCCTCAGGCACCTCTCCCATTCTCCATGATTTTTCAAAAATGATGGAGAGGGGCTCAGCAACAATGTCAGTCAGCTCTCTCAGCACATGTGGATGCACTCCACTGGGAGCCATGGATTTCTGCATTTTCAGTTGCTCCAAGAGGTCTCTATCTCAATTCTCACTGACCAGTGGAGAGTCTTCCTCACTCCAGTTTTGCTCCCTTACTTGTAGTGACTGGAATTCCTGAGGGCTGGTCTTAGGAGTAAAGACTGAGGCAAAGGAGGCATTCAGTAATTCTGCCATCTCTGCATCCTCTGTTATTGGATCTCCCACCTCATTTAGCAGTGGACCCACTCTCTCCCTACTCTTCCTTTTCTCACTGATTTATTTGAAAAATTTCTTCTTGTTAACTTTCACCACCCTAGCCAGACTAAATTCCAAGGGAGCCTTGGCCTTTCTTGTTGAGTCTCTCCCAAGCAATACACCTTATTTATTGCAGCAGTGGCATAGACACAAGCTGGCCCCATGGACAGCTCTGGCAGCCAGCCAACGGCCACCTGTAAGAGCAGCTCTTACTAATCACCAGCCTCTGTATTTCTACATACAGGATGAATCAGATGTTAGGAGAATAGAGAACTACTACCACGACACAGTAAATCCATGGGATCTGATGTTTGCTTTCCTCAGAAGGGAACCCTCATCAAACTTATTTAAGCCTCTTAAATTAGCTTCAAAGCAATTCTGTGTGTGTTGCAAGGGCTGATTAATACAGAACTGGACAGGGACAAAAGTAACTCAGTACAGTAAAAATTTATGCAGGTAAAACCCATAAAGAACACCCACTACAGACATTTGCAAAAGCACGATGAAAATAATCAAGGAACCTTTTAGAAGAAATTGTTTCTCCACCCCCCACTGGGGCAAAAAGCAGCCTCATGATGACAAAGTGCCAGGAGATGGTCTTTTAGAAGAAATGCCTCCTTACTAAGTACAGCTGCCTGGCTGCAAAAGACCGCAGGGAGGTATCTCACAGTGGTGGTGTGAGGAGGGAGGGGAAGGCAAGAGAAAAATAAAGCTTGAAGTTCAGAAATCTTGCAAGACCAGCATGGCAGAAATTGCTTTTAAATGTCTCTTTTCCAGATTAGTTATCTAGTGGAGTCCTTCAGGGGTCGGTACTGGTACCAGTACTATTCAATATATTCATCAGCGACCTGGATGAGGGAATAGAGAGCACTGTCAGCAAGTTTGCTGATGACATGAAACTGGGAGGAGTGGCTGACACACCAGAAGGCTGTGCTGCCATTCAGAGAGACCTAGACAGACTGGAGGGCTGGGAGGGGAGAAATGTTATTAAATACAACAAGGGCGAGTGTAGAGGCTTGCAACTGGGAAAGAACAACCCCATGTGCCAGTACAGGTTGGGGACTGACCTGTCGGAGAGCAGCATAGGAGAAAGGGACCTGGGGGTCCTGGTGGACAGCAGGATGACCATGAGCCAGCAATGTGCCCTCGTGGCCAAGAAGGCCAATGGCATCCTGGGGTGTATTAGAAGGGGAGTAGCTAGTAGGTCACGAGAGGTTCTCCTGCCCCTCTGCTCTGCCCTGGTGAGGCCACATCTGGAATATTGTGTCCAGTTCTGGGCCCCTCAGCTCAATAAGGAGAGGGAACTGCTTGAGAGAGTCCAGCGCAGAGCCACAGAGATGATGAAGGGAGTGGAACATCTCCCTTGTGAGGAAAGGCTAAAGGAGCTGGGTCTCTTTAGCCTGGAGAAGAGGAAACTCAGGGGTGACCTCATTAATGTTTATAAATATGTCAAGGCGGAGTGTCAGGAGGATGGAGCCAGGCTCTTCTCGAGGATGACCAGTGATAAGACAAGGGGCAAGGGGCGCAAGCTGGAACACAGGAGGTTCCACAAAACCATTAGGAAAAACTCTTTCACTGTGAGGGTGACAGAGCACTGGCACAGGCTGCCCAGAGGCTGTGTAGTCTCCTTCTCTGGAGACATTCAAAACCCATCTGGATGCATTCCCGTGTGACCTGCTCTAGGTGATCCTGCTTTGACAAGAGTTGGACTAGATGATCTTTCAAAGATCCCTTCCAACCTCTAACATTGTGCAATTCTGTGAAAAGGCAGCATGCTCTTTGCACAAAGCCTTTGTGGCAAATGAGATCTAGCAAGCCCCCTCCTTCTACTCCACTTTTGCAACGTGAAAGATTTCTTGCCTCTTGTCTAAATGTTTATTCTCTGCCCCTTTCAGTGTGGTCTCAGAGCTTCCTGCAGCAGAATAATTAGCATGTGCCACAAATAGTTATTCCTGTTATCAATTTGCCTTAGAGAAAACTTAAGTGTATAGTGCAGAGACAGAAAGGTATCAGACAGCTAACATTTACCTTCTGAGTTTAATACATATTGTAGCCATGATAAACAAAAAAATGTTCCAGGGGGCTTTACAAGTTACATTCTCTTTCCTGAACTACCTCTGTGTTTATGCATTCAAGAGATGTATTACTATGAAGTACTATAGCATAAGATAAGCAAAGGACTGTCTCAATGGAAGTAGCACACCGTTATAAATAAAAACGTAAGTAACAGCTGTTGGTTAGTGCAATTTCTTTCATTAAATCAAGCTTCACTTCATTGAGAAAACTGTTCTGACAGTAGACAGCTCACTATAATAGCATGTTGGCATTAGAAAGTAAACACTACTCATCTTTGCCATGCTGGAAATCAGTTCAAGTTGTAATGAGAAATGCTGTAAGTATAGAAATGCAGAGGTACCATAACCATGGCATAAGCAAGGGGGAGAAAATGGCTTATGCAAGCTACTGCACACTAACTGTTCTTATTTATGGTTTTATGCTGTGGTAGGTGCACACATCTAATTCAACATGCTGAGAAAGAGATATATTCACTCAAACTGGGCTAATTTGCAGCTTCTATGTTTCTGACTCCATCTCGCTCAAAACTTTCTTGGTTATCTCAACACAGCCCCACTGTTGAGCTTTTACAACCTCCAAAAAGACGACACAATCACTGTTGTTTTTTCTCCCTAAGCAGGGGCATCTCCACAGTTCAGGGTGCTCAGATTTCACCTGTAATTCTGCATCCAAAAATTTTTGCACAGAACAAACCCAGTCTTGACACTGGTGATGCCAAGTGCACAGCTTGTTTCAAAGCCCCAAGACAATCCACATATTCCACTCATGCTGCCAAGAAGCTTTATTTACAATTCTCAATAGCTGGAAAATTTCAGAGCACTCTGCACTCTGTTCCTTAGAGAATCAGACAATGTTTCTTCTGATTCTCTCCCCATCCCACTGCAGAGAAGGGAGTGAGCGGCTGTGTGGGGCTTAGTTGCTGGCTCGGGATAAAGCATGACAGCCAGTATCCTTCCTCTTGGACTGCTGGGTTAGATGAGCTTTTAAGATTGTTTTTACATATATTTTATATGATTTCAAGACGAGAGGCTTCAAAAGTAGAAATGAAGAAGCAAATACTCTGAAAGAGAACAAATGCCCTCCTTCACGCTGCCTTTCACCTTTCACAAAACTGTAATTGTTTGACAGGTGTAGAAGCCATCCAGGGAGTTTACATGTATAATAAAATCTACATGAACAGCTGGTGAGAACAGAGATACATTCAAAAATCCACGACTTGCACTTAGAATCTGCATTGGCTAAATTTCAGAAAATGGTTTAAACAATTAGATATTAAAATTTTAAATGTTAAAATTAAAAAGAAAATATTCTAAAACTTCCCCATATATATTAACAGATGCGTAGACACCTACAACAATATATTATTGTCAAGCAGTATGGGCTTCACTAACAAGTAAACAACTGTAATTACTACTGTTCTGTAAATCTGCTTGAATTTAAAAATCCTGGGGCAGAGACAGATACGTCCCTGCGTTTATAACTCCTACTAAATGTGAATTCTCTTCTTTGGAAACTTAATGACTATTTATCAGACTTACACGACACTGTTAGCACAGTACTGAAAAGGACAACCAGAAAAGTCTGATTATCTGGGTGGCCCAATAAAGAAATTCAACGTGTTTCCCCGCTAGATCAGTGGCTCGAATGCTGGCCCAGCCAGCGGTGACTGATAACTGCAATCGTCTAACGATCTTTTGCCATCTGTGTGAACAAAACCAGTGACTGCGGTCCCAGGGCGACCTGTCCTCAGTGCAGCATTATCATCACAATTTAACACCCTCCTGGGTAGGCTCCATGAGGCCAAGCAACGGGTGGGCAGATGGACAGAAAACCTCCCACACTTGCAGAGGAGCACTCTCATTCTGAACAATGCTGGCACGCTGAAGTTTGACATTTAGCCTCAAAAAGGAACAGAGAAAAGTGGTAGCTACTACTTCTTTGTTTCAGTAGAAGACTTTATATACAGTCCTTAGTGTGCTGAAGTTTTCCATTTTTATGACTGCTTAGTCTAAGTAAGACTTGAACAGCCACAAAGAAGCTTCATAACCAGTGTGGGGTTTTTTTGGTGGAAGCATCCTCTAAGTTTGATCCTCCATCGGTGATGGAAATGGCCCTTCAGTCTGCACTATATGAGACACACAAACACCACGCTGATCAAAAGACAGCATTCTGTCAGCATTTAATACTACTAGAGATAACAAGAGTGGGAGCTTTTTATTGATGCTGAAGTTTTATGAACTGCTACGTGTATAAGACTTTGATAATTGGCTTGATTAAGTTTTCAAACTACATCTGAAAACTCAGCTCTGAGGATCAGCAAAAAGAGGAGCAGCAAACCACTGCCATTAGAAGAGCAAACCATGAAAACATGCCACCTCCTCAGTGTGCAACCATGGACAAATTTAGTTCCGAATGCTTCTGCTCCTGTAGAATGAGGCTAGTAATATTCACTACCTTTGAGAAATAACACTGATACACAAAAGGGAGAAGAACAGTTCAAGGAAGATTCCCACTGAGAACCATTAAATAGAATTCTTACTTATGACTAAGGGAGTTAATTAAAACAGTAATGTGTTCACGGTTAATTACTGGAGGTGAGATCAATCATGGGAGTTAATACGAAAGCTGGAGAGAAAAAAGTAGGGAAGAAATCTTCAGTGACTTTAGAAAGAAGACAAGAATAAACATTTCCACTACAACAACATTCTCATTTTAATCTCTCTATATCAGCAAAGAATCTACCTACTGAGATCCCTGAAGGCTTAAAACCAAACATTCATTTAAGATATCTGAGTGAATGACTTTTTATATCTTTTTCCTGATGGGAAAATGTATTTTGCCATTTATTGTAAAAATCAAAGCTTCCACGATTAACAAGGCAATTGTTTAAGACATAGGTGGCTGTAAAACAGTTCTTTAAGCTCTATTATAATTGCTTAAGTTCTTGTTTAAAACTCCTGTGTGTAAAAAGGCATTCTCTACACTACGTTCAATGGTTACAGCTCTGTTTCAATCTGTTATTTCACCTTGTGTTTTAAGGAATTCTGAGAAAGAAACAGAGCACAAAACGTAGCTTGGGATCAAGTACGCCATCTAACCTCTCCATTCACTAGAAAAGTGAAAGACAAACCACAGAAGTTCAAACAAAAGTTCCACTGAGTAAGGTATACGAATATTTCACAACGAGTTTTAGTTAAACTACTAAGCAATCACTTCTCTCATAGTCTTAAAACAAATGAACCTCTTTATAATGTCTTGAGCATGAAGCTTCTACAGATTTTAACATTTTAAGAAGCTCTTCAATTCCCTGCACACTTAGCAGAAAAGTAAACTAATGTTAAAAGCTTGGAACTAGTGATTCACAATGCCTATACTATGATTCAAAAGAACACAGAATCTGGTATTTTAGTATTATCCCTCACACTGTGCGGTCTGCTATTCTGCTAAGTCTTCCTAAGAGCACTTCCGTACTCCCCCACCCCAAACCACAATTCCATTGTTCTGTGTTTTGCTGAACAAAAGCTCCCAACATCCTAAACTGTGCGACTATCCCCTGTGGTATGAAAGGGGATAAAGTAACCCCAGACATTTAGACCTGAAAACACGATTTGAACTGGATCAGGGAAGAAAGTAAAGTCCTAACACTTCATCCTTTTACTTGGAATAAAGAGATCTGGTTCCCACTCCAGACACTTAGGGAATATCATGGTAGGTGAGAATTACTGGTGTGAATTATCTGAAGTGCACTGAATGGGGCTATTTAAATGTAATGGCTGTAGAGTCAAATGCTACTCCTCTGCTCAGGCACAAGTTTTTCCAAGTTCAAGAGCATATAAGGTCTTTATGGGAAATCTTTCCCTTGATATTCTTCTAGACACAAAGTCCTTCATACTGACAACTTCTCCCCTTGAAATGGAGTGTACTGTGGCTGCAAGTCTGTAATAGTTAATATACGGTATCTTGGTGTTCAGTAAATACTGGACCCTAAAACTAGAGAACTGCATTTCCAGCTACATGCCTCTTCACTGACCCGCAAAAAGAGGTAACGGCAGATTAAAGCGGTGTTTATAACAACCACATGCCAAGGATGTAAGATACTAAATTCACATAGGCAAATAGCCAAACAGTTGTCACCATGATTTTGTTGATGTCCTCCAGAGTGAGACTGTTGTCTTGGTGCCAAAACCACAGCCGCTGCCAAAGCACTGGCAGAGAGTAAAGCTGAAGACTTCAGCCTTCTTCCTGGGAGCTCTGATGGAAGCAGCACAAAGCTCATTTTCCCCCTGCAAGAGGGCAGGTGCCTGCCACACTGTGGCAAGGACTAAAATTTGTGCACGTTCACATTCCTTTCTCCCCCTCCCCAATATTTCTACCTTACTGCAATACAGAACCAGAAGGAAAAAAAAAAAGAAAAAAAAAGAATAAGGTAGAAACAAATGACAATAAGCAACTTGTTTCCCCAAATACTAATTCTACCCTCCCATCCAATGAGATCAAGGCAGGATTCAAACCCCAAATACTGGGGTCCAAGTCCTCCAAAATCAACCCCCTTCTGGGTGTGCTGGAATCTCGAGAGTGGGAAGAAAATTATGCCAAAACAACTTACTCTTCTGAATAAAGGGTGAGAAGTCTTTGTCTCTGCTCAGAACCAACATGAAAAGTACATGTCTGTCTTCTCTGGCATGAGTGCTTTTTCTCAACAGAGATAGATTCAAAGCTACTGAATTTCTCTCCTAACTCCAATAATCTGTTCATATAGATGTAGGTAGAAGAAAGAGAACATAAAGACCATCTCTAGAACCACAGTGAAAACCCAATGATAATATCAGCTCTTGCAGTGCTTGGCAGGTGGAGCTTACTACGGCTTTCACAGGACACTGCTTCCTTTTGCTGCCCTCTGTTACTTTTTATTTTAAAGAGGGAATCTAACGCTCATGGAATGACACCACTGGCAATGGTGAGATCCCGGAATAGCGTGGGCAGGTGCTGTGCATAAGTTACTCCCACAGCTCTGCCAATCAACCCCAAGCCTGACTCATCTTCTTCCAGTGTTGTATTTTCCTGAAACAGAGATTAACCACTGTGCCAAACTGTACAGTGTAAAGTTCTGCTAGAAATTAGAGTGACTGTTGACAAATTTTCCCTATCAATGACTCATAACTCGAAATCAGTGCTGTAAGGGCTTGGAGATGGGGGTGAAACACTGAAAATAAAATGATAACCTTCTGACGATAACTGCTTCACCTAAAAAAATAATTCCTGCAAAAGAAAGAGGAGGAAATTCACCCTAGACCCAAGAAAAGAAATATCCTTTTAATGACTTGTTCTTTTTCATCTCTGCAACAATACCTGAACAGCAGCTGCTTTTAAATCAAACTAAGTTGTAAAACTAAGTTGTGTTATGATTTTCACCGTTCCACAAGAGCTAATCAAAAGTGCATCTGTCAATAGCAACAACTATTTTTGGTTCATCTCCAACTATTTTAAGGACAGCATTGGAAAGTATTCAAAGAATGGTGAAAGGAGCCAAACAGCATTTTTATTGTTGCAATTTCAACACTTACAAGCCTGCATATCAGCCTAAAAGTAGGTGAGTTGTGAGCCAGGCCAGAAGACTCTTTGTCCACAATTAAGTGTCACTGTGAGGTGCTTATATGGAGAGGCATATAGTTGGGAACTTTGTAAAGATAAATTAAAGATTTTTTTATTTAAAATAGCAGTTGAGTTATTTATGTAGTAAATAGCTTATGGTAAACACTGTTTTAAGTTTCTGAAAAAGTGGTTTTTCCTCCTGTGAAATGCACCCCAGGCTATATCCTGAAAACATCTAACATTGTGATGGATGGAAGCATGCAGGGAAGCAAAGACAAATTTCAAGAAGCGTTTGGCAAAGGGAAACATTAATTAAACTTAATATATCATTTAATGAAAGTAGCCAGGATAAATTTTTGACGTGTAGCAAGCACTTTAAACAGTGACTTTTTTATGACAGTCACCAAGTCTTTCAAGGTAAGGGCATACACGCAAGTTACTGCACGGGAAGGTAAGAGGCCGTCACATAAAGCCAACAACCTGCAGGCGCTCTTACCCTGGTGCAAATGTCAGGTATTCTGAAACAGATCTCCCTTTGGTGCAAGACAAGTTGGCTAATTTCTTCTTACTTTAGCTGCCAAAGGGTAAGAATCTAACCTCAGGTACTACAAATCGGTCTACTATAAATTTACTTAGTCTAGTAAAACGGTCCACACTTGCACTACACAGCATCTATAAGATACTGTAAAGTGGATACAAAAGAGCAAAAAGCAGGCACTGCAGCCTTTTCTAATTGCCCTTAATTCAGGTTTCATATACACATGACACTTTACACTTCAGATCAAAACTTCCCAACTCAGTTATGTTCAAAGACTGCTGAAGAACTCATTAAAGTTTCATAAACGTTATACCGACAAAGCTAGCAAGATTGCAAGTCTTCGTAGGTTGCGTTTCCTCAGGTATATGAGAATAAAGGAAGAACCTTGGCAAGAGACCTGCCTTTCATTAAGGACATAGATCAGAACAGAGCCAGCAACATTTTTCTTCACTACTTAGTAACTCTGATGCGAAGTAGAATTATGAAATAAATTCTCTGGTGTTGATCATTCCTCTCTGTCTACTCTCAGTGTATTTCTTGCATTCTAAATTTTGAGGTTTTTTTCACAATTCCCTGCAATGTGGCCCGAGTTTTGCAATGGCTACGTGAACCTTTCATCTAGGCCAACAGCCATTTATAAAATGCTTTGATAAGCATTTCCCTCCTTAAAGCAGAAGCATCCTCAGGGGTTCAAGTGGGACCCCAACAAATGGGAAGGGGATCTGGAGTCTGGCAGAAATGTGTAGCACCGGCAGGCTGAGTTACTACAAAGGGGACCAGGCAGTCCCAGCCCTGATCTGACCAACAGTCTCTTTCACAGCTCAGTTGAGATTTCTCCATGGATCTGGAATGACACGAGAAGCGAATTTGTAAAACGTTGGCACACTGAGATAATTAGACGATAAAAGGCAAAACTGGGTGACCGGTAAGCCAAGAGTGTCCTTTATAAGCACTGATCTCAGTGCAACCACACAGGTCACACCTCCCTAGGGCTGGTACCGAGCAGGAACGAGTAAGGACTTGCACACCACTACAGCCCAGGGTTAAAGCTCCACCAGCTTACAAAGTGAAGGTTTCCAAGGGCATAGCAACAGCATGCTTCCTCTTGAAATTACTCATATTACTGTTCTTCTTTACCTTAATTTAGCATGTAATTGATGTAAATGTAAAACAAGATTTTGTTTCCCCAGACATTTATTTCCTAAGATTTGATTTACTAGAAAAAATACATTATTTCTAATTTATGGCAATCTCTTCTAAAATCTTTTCAATTACATGGGTGTTTGTGTTCCATTATTATCTTTCTCAGTTTGATGGCAGTATTATAACTGCACCAAGTTCTTTCCTAAAGAGAATGCTGGGTTTTTTTCCTCTTTTTCAGCTCACTGTACCCTGAAGTTATCCTGCAGATGATCCTTAATGAATTCAAGTGAAGCAGTGAAACCACATTCTCTGCGAGAACATTTCCAGCAAACTGTCCTCTACAACACTCTTATTTCTGTTTGGAGATGCAGAGACAAACAGATGGGGCTGTTTACAATCACCTCATGCACACACACAACTGTCTTTACGCTTTTTGAGAACTGGTCCTGTGCACATGCCAGAGGCAAAATTAAAAATAAGAGATTAAGAAAAATATCTAATCTCCTTTCAAAGACTCCAAGCCATGCTGCCACACTGTTGATTAACTTTATCTCCTAGGTCCTTTCACCTTTTCCCAGGCTAAGCTTAGTTAAGTTCCACTTTAGGCAGTGGATCATGTTATACCTTTATTTATAGAAAGAAAAATTCTCTGTTTCAGTCTTATCCTACATATAAAGTAATTAATCCATCCTCCAATATTTCTTCTATAAATTGCAGGTATTAAATATGCTAAGCATCAGAATACAATGTCTGTTTTTCTAGACCCCAGTTATTTTGGTTGAATCAACATCCCTGGAGGCATTTACAAGCTGTGTAGGTATGGTGCTCAGGGACATGGTATTGCCAGGTTTACAGTTAGACTTGATGATCTTTAAGTCTTTTCCAAACTAAATGATTCTATGACCTCAACAAATTTCAATGTCCTCTCTCTAGAAGGTCCATATATTTTTTAAAAATCCTGTCCAGGGTAGAGTATTTTATCAGGGCTTTCCAAAGCTGTGTTAGCAGAAAGACCATTTACTACTTTAAAATGTGTATTTTGCATCATCTTTTTAATCACAATACTTGTTATGAGGTTAAAGCAGTTGTCTATGAAGAGCCCTGTATTTTCCCGAACCTGTTCTGTATCATCTGTAGCTTACACTGTTTTCCATACGAGTATTTTCTCTTAACTTTAAAAGTCTTTGTCCTGCTTTTGTCTGGGACAGAGTTAATTTTCTTCAGAGTAGCTAGTAGGGGTCTGTGCTTTGGAAAAACATATTATGTTTATGGGCCTACATGCTGGAAGCAAAGTTAATAATGCAGGGTTATTTTTGTTATTGTTAAGCAGTGCTTACGCAGAGTCAAGGCATTTTCTGCTTCTCACCCCACACCAGCAGTGAAGACGCTGGCGGTGCACAAGAAGTTGGGAGGGGACACAGCCAGGACAGCTGACCACAACTGACCAAATGGATATTCCAGACCATAGGACATCATGCTCAGCATAGAAAGCTGGGGAAAGAAGGAAGGGGGTGGTGTTTGGAGTGAAGTAATTTTTCTTCCCAAGTAACTGTTACATGGGATGGAGCCCTGCTTTCCTGAAGATGACTGAATATCTGCTTCCCTATGGGTAGCAAGTTCCCCAGTTTGCTTTACTTGTGTGCGTGTCTTTTGCTCTCCCTATTAAACTGTCTTTATCTCAACCCACAAGTATTCCCATTTTTACTCTTCTCATTCTTTCTGATTTCTTCTCTCCAGCCAGCAGGTTGTGAAAGAGCAGCTGTGTGGTGTTTAGTTGCCAACTGGGGTTAAACCGCAACAGCCTTAAACTTAGCTAATTCTTACTTGTCTTCATGTAACATGTGAGGAATAGGCACCTCCAAAGAAATCTCCATGACACTAAACTGAGATACCTGTCCGCACCTTTGGAACACTTACAATAGCATTTCAGCACAAAATATAAGTGTAGTTCTAAAGCAAGTCTCCTCACCACTCTCACTTCCCACAGCAGAGAGGTTTCAGTGTATGCAGACTGGATTCCTTCCAGATGAGACTCAAGTAGCAGATACACTCCAGAAGTGCTACCAAAAGCACTTCAGTATGTACTTCCATTAATGGCAATTCAGTTCATAGGACAGGACAAAGTACAATTCTGAAAATGGACACTGGATCCTCAGCACAAGCCATTTCACTCCCGTGATTATTATGCCACATTGCTTCTTACTGCAGATGTAGCTTATGGCCTTTCAGAGACTGCAAAGAGAATTCTGGGAGACACAGTCTACCTGATATTTCAAATTTTAAAGTGGGATTGACATAATGAGACCATTTAACAAGCAGTTCACACTGTTCTACATCAGCAACTTGCTGTCCTTCCTTCCTTTGCTATCTGCCAGTCTTTGTTGACTACAAATACTTTTATATCCAGGGGCCTTTGTTTTATCAAGACAAAAAGCCTCTTAACAAATTTGAGCCTTTGATGACTTTATAAACCATTCATACAATCTTGTCCTCTCAAGAGACAGTAGGCATATCTGACAACACCCATTTTAAATTAAACAATGCTACATAGGGCAAATATGTTTGTCTTTTAATTCTTGGGAAACAGGAAAACAAATTATTAATGCAGTGCAAACCTACTATTTATTAAGTACTGAAGCAATATTGCACGGACCCAGATCCTACAGTACTAGGCGGTGCAAAGATAGGATGGAAGGGTCCCTGTCCCAAATAGTTAAATATCTAATTCTAAAAGCTGTTACAATTGTACAATAATTGCTTCATGGGATTTTACATTAGAAATGTTAATTACATACACGCATGTATTTTAAATTGATTTTATCTTTTGCTTCGTGTTCTAGTTGCTCCAGCATTGCAAGTAAAGGGTCTAATCTTGGTCTTATGAAAATCAAAGTGAGTTTCTCCCAGTATAACTGCATCGATGCATTAATTAACACCATACACTATGGCACTTTATGGAAAGGTGGACAGAATGGGAAATTAATACACAGCACAAACAAATATTATTTTTCTGTTCACATCACTAGATATGTTCCCACTTTCCTTCCAAATAATCATTGTTAATTCAGATCTTTCTTAGTTCTATGGTGGCTTTTATATTTGATGCTAGCTACAAATGTGTTTCCTTCTTTCCTCTCAATTTCTTCTTGAGGTCTTAACATAGATCCACAGTACGAACTTGTGGCAAAACTCATCATTATTTTTATACAAGAGTGGTGAAGAGAGAAATGATTTAACTATTGTTGACACTGGAACACTGCAGAAGTGCTGGGAAGACAACCAGCTCTTCTGAGTTTCCTCTGTTTCTTGACTGTCTCTTTTGCCTTGCCCTATCACAACAGGAGCCATGCCACGTTGCTCTGGTGGAAGAAATACATAAACATGAAAAACCAGCAGCTTGATGCTAAACCAAATACCAAAGAATACCATAACATGGGAAAAAATTAGAGAATATATTGCCTCATAATGTAAGACGGCTGAGAACTGAGTCTGCGCCGTTTACTTGCAGTAGCCTCTTCCAATCTCTCTAACAAGATCTGGTGGAACACACACAGGCTTGCAACCCAGGAGCTAATCAAGGCACTCTCACCCTTAGCCAAGTGCTGTTTTGTAAACTCTTGTATAAAAGATTACAGCAAGAGAGCAGGATTCATGTTCATTACCTGAATTGTCTGGTAAACTGAAGGATCAAATCCTTTCACAGTCACCTCTCGGAAAACTCTTGGCTCCAGTTCCTCTTTGGTCAGATCACAGTGATATATAATGCCTAAAATAGAGTGCAAGTTTGTCAGCTTAGTGTATGTCCATCACTAAAAGGATGTTGGTTTAGGAATTGCGATAGAATAATTAAAGGCTGAGCTAACCCAAGAGAGAGAAAAACAGTAGCTCCAGACACATTCTTTCATTTAATATGTAATTCAAGACATACATAGAAGCACTTCGTCTAGGGAGTGTGCAAAGGCTTTCCGTACAGGAAGAATAATTCTCACCACCCATAAAAAGCCAGGTACCCAAACTGGGTTATGCAAAATGGAAAAAATATTTGTTTTCATAAAGTTACACAGCACTTATTGAGAATGGTAATGTTGGACTAAACAAAAAATACAAATTCAATTTTAAAACACCACCTCTAGAGACATCAGACTGACAATAAATAGAACAAGAAATTCAGGGCAATACTTTTCTCTTTATGATAAAATAGTTTGAAATTACAATTCAAACAGACACTCAGATAACAGAAAGGCCCGAGTATCCACTTGAAATTGCAGCAGACTAGCACAGGTCACCTATGTAACTGAACAGAATTTGGTCTCATATAATTTATTTTACATCCTGATCATGCAGGTTTCATTAGCTTGAGCTGTGCCTATGATTTCCAAAGGATTGTGCATATGAGAAAACTTAGGACTAGAAGCAGTATAAAACTTCTAGGTTGCAGCAGAGGCAGATACACAGACACTGTAGCAATCTACACACTACACAGACGTGTAGAAGAAGAATTCTGTATTTAGACTGTAAATCATATGTCAGTCAGCCCTGATAACATTTAAGCACGTGTCATAGAATGTGACTATCGCTGTGCTTGCACATTGGTTAACACACTATAAAATCCTAATATTCATGGATATACCACAGATACATATGATACGTAAAATCAACCTCAGTGTTAATTATTCTTTGTTTTTCTGCTATAAAACAAGTTGATCCCTAAAATTTAAAAAATCTATTAGGGAAAAGAGCACTAAAAGCTAAGGCAACAAGCCTTCTACAGGGATTCTCAATATAATAAAATAAATCAAGGTGGACATGACTTGACTGAAACACTGCTGTATTGTGTATTTTAGATACTTCCAGGAAATGAGAAGTAATTATTACAGAATTTATAGCTATAAAAAGTTATATTGAAACATGAAATAATGAGGAAATCTATCTAATACAAGGGAATTGCCTCATTAAATCACCTTTGTAAACTGTGGAAAATCAAAAAGATACAAATTGGCGAAAGAACACCAATGAAACCAAACATTTCTAATAACTGATAAAGCCTCTTTCCATAATGGTGAATTAACAGAGGAATAAAAGTAGGACTCATTTAATATGTTGGCAATTTTTTTTATTTTGTTGGTCACAAGGTGGCTAGCAAGGCTAATGGCAGGGCAACAGGTACAAACAAATGTTAAAGCACCATTTCCCTGAAAGATGAGGATCCAGTGATGGGAAAGCACAAAGGAAAGACCGCCAGGCTGTAAGAAGCAGAGCGGTCATTTGACATATATGCAGCTGCCCGAGCTGGATCATGTATTGGCAATCACCACACACAGAGCAGGCAGAGCAGCTGCTTATTAGGAAACCACATGATGAGGTATAAGCACAGTCATAAGACTGCATTACGGGAGTCAATCAAACTATTACAGCAAATGCAACTGAACTCCTAGGACCGCACAACTTGTTGTATTTTTAGTGGCATGGTGGTTAATGTCCCAAAACACAGTAATGCTGGGGACTGGGCTCTTTTGCTGGCTGCTAATTAAATGCAAAACGCTGGAGTGCTCACCTAAGTGTCTGACTGGAGTGGACAGCAGGGATAAGCATATTTTTCAGGGAATAGCGACAATTATTTTTATGGTGACAGCATCGATGGTGTTAAAACTGCTTTATTCATTATTTCATATATGTTTACTGTTACTTTTGTTATAGGTATTTAAGACCAGTACATGATAATTTGTTACTCATTAGAAAAAAACCCCACAAACATAAAACAGTGCAACTCAATACAAGTGTAAATTGTATTGATTTCTAATAGTAAAGTAGGACCAATCACATACCTTTTGCCTGATTATTCCACTGATAGGGCAAATGGAAGTTGCAAGCAGACCTCTCTGGTCTGCTTTCCTCCTCCTTTCCTTATTCCCATACAGTCTAGCTCCATTCCTTCCATTCCTCTTTCTTCTAGATACCAGGTCGCTCTGTCCCAGTTAATAGAGCTACACCATGGCAAATTCTCTGTAAGTGCTATGCACAGGGATGAAAGGGAGAAAAAAAGGTCTTCCTGAGCCACTAGCAGGCAAAGAGAGCAGCCACTGCTGCCTGGTTGGCAAACCACAGGCTAAAACTGATCTCCAGGCTCTTCCCTTCCACATGTTCAGCAGCTGCAGAGACTGCTGCCTCAGCTGAGACGAACAGTGCAGGCTTTTAAGACCAGCAGTCACAGATAAGTGTTTTAAATCACTTATATCACATGTCGTGGCATCAGCAGACCCTGCTGACTACATCAATTTGTCACAGTGGAGTGAGATTTAGGTCACTTAAAGAATCACCATCAAAGATATTAGCAAAAGTGACTTTTAATATGAATTTGTAAAAGTGTGTCTTAACAAGTTCTATGGCAAGGTTCACTACATGGAAGAAATGTGGAAGATCAAATCAGAATTGGGCTAGAATGATTTACATAGAGATTGGGGATGAAAAGGGTAAGGGAGGCTCTTCCTATTAAGTCACAAGGTTCGGAATGGACCCTCTTGCTTTCTAAACTCCGCAGAGAGGAGTCTAAGTGCAGCTAGATGCAATCTTAGTCTCAGACTTTGTCAATGGTTTATGTCTCAAGGAATTAGGTACAGACATTTCAGTGGTATTGATTTAACCTGGTATTATGGGTCTTGTATAGCTTTGAGGCACTTACATAATAAATCATAAGACTAGACTGTATTATTTTCAAGCAATACTTTATCAGTAATCAACAATCTGCTATAATCAGACTGACTTAGCTAAAGATTCAACAAAGTCAAATCGCGTGCACTCACACAGAGGTATAGAGGTTATCCTATGATTGAGATGTTTCTTCCTCTGCAGATTATAGTAATTTTTGATACCCAGTGATTTTTGAAACCTTGTGAGAAACCAATTATAGGGAATTATTCACTTTTCCTTCATTGGCATTTACCAGTGGACTAAAGACTAGGAGTCTTTTACCCCTTATTTCTCATCAGCACCTACCAGTGGACAATCAGTGTTATGCCACAAACACTACCTTGAACCTGGCAAAAGTCTACCTAGAGGCATCCCAGCTCAGGGGGAGATACTGGGTCACAGCCCACTGTGATCCCAAGAGAGCTCAAAGAAGCTCACTTAGGATTGGTACTTAGGGGGTCATAAGATGATTGACTTTGGTCAGTACTTTTTCACTGTGACCATTCTTCTTGCCAGGCAATCTTGGCACCCTTCAGAGCAGACTGCAGAACTCGGCAGGAGGAGCTCTGAGTACGTTTCCTCAGGCAATAGGAGCTTCAAGTGCTGTTAGGAAGTGCCTAAACGTCCTAATCCACTGTACCTGTACCCAAGACAAGAGAGTACCAGGTTGTCTCAACTCACTGCTCCAGTAGACAAGTTCAGGAAGTGTCACATTGTCCCAGCATGCCGGGCTTTTAGTCAGAACAAGAGCACAATGTTGACTGGGGCTGACATTGCAGCCCAGGGGCAGGGGTGTGGAGGGGGCTGCATCTGGCCCATGATGTGGGATGTGAGCATGTGAACTCATCAAGTTGGGATGAAGTTAGAGGTAAATGTAAGTGTCCTTGAGCTCTTCTCCAGTTGCAATGTCTGCAATGATCTAAATGTTGTTTAAAAGTTTAGTCAAGAGGAACTGGACACATACTATTACGTAAACAGTAAGGTTATAGGAATTTCATCACACTTATCTGCTAAGCCTGAAAAACAATTTTGATAATTTGACACAAATCTTCCTAGCAAAATCAGCAAACCTATCAAAACCATTATACGGCCATTTTGCAACGTGGCTGTGCTCTAACTGAAACAGCAAAAATATACAGCAGATACTATATGAACATTTTTCATCATCTTACAATCAATGATCACTCACAAACCTGGAAGAATAAAGCTTCTGGAGCCTATCTACCTTCTCCATATTCAACTGCTGTCCTTTACTAACTATTGATTGTTTGGGAAAGAAAGATGGAAGTGACCCATAACAGCAAATAAATTTTATTGTCATATACTAACTTGACACTTGTGCAGAGACTCCCCCCTTCCTATTCAAAATCCTAGAATTCTTACTGGTGTGCCACACATTTATCACATAAAGCTCTTAGCTTTGCAGTATCGTACAAAGAGTATTCCTACAGCAATCCAGTAATGCCAAGTGCTGTAAGGGCAGACAGCAAGGACGTGCTTAAGAGGCTAGACATAAATGAATCATAAAGGTGTCAGAAAAAGAATTCTTGTGACTTTTATTGACATTCTAAATTCTGATGAAAATCACATTAAACACATTAACAATTGTCTGCAATGGAGTTTCTAAACATATCTTGGTGCATGAATCAAGAGCTGTGAGAAAGTTACAATTTCATCTCTAGTACAAACCAGTATTGAGTAACTTCTCCACGCAGGTCTCTCAAGTAGGTGTATTATTTAAGTTTCATGAATCAAGGACTGGTACATTTTGAAGTGCAAAACCACTACTTACTACATGCGAGGAAGCAGTTTTATATGCATCCTAAACATACCTAATAAATACTAAACAACAGAAACCAAGAAAAATATAGTTCCCAGGAAAAGGAATAATAACTAAGGAAAAAAGTCTTACCTGGAGATAAAAAGGAAGTAAACTGATAGAATATTTCAGTGTCCTTCTTTTGGCCACTATAACCAACAATACTGCCAACCTCTAGGGGAAAAGTCTTGAGATGTGCACCAGTAGCTAAGTCATGAAGTTGCAGGATATTCTTCACATCGTGCAGATAGCACAAAACCAGGAAGTTGGACCTCACACAAGCAACCCATTCTGTGGAATGTGAAAAAGAAAAACAAAGCCACAGAAAAGATAGTAAAAAAAATTATAAGAAAGAAAAAAATCAGATATAATCTGATTCTAAAATGCGTTAGCATACCTAAATACATGCACCAATATTTCCACAGATGTTGAATTTAACTCTTACATCTTTAGAAGTCATCTGCCTTCTGAAACAAAAAGTGTACCCAAAAGTAAAGGCTGACATTTTTTTTGGAAATACATTAACCATACCACTTAAAGCTAATTTATGCAGGCATAGGAATAAAGAATTGCTTAACCAAAATGATTATGCATCTGAGGTGGTTATAGATCAATACAATAGATCTTAAATATCACATATTTCAGTGCAAAACCCAAACAAAACACCAATCTTTGCCAGCAACACTTCTGGAAATGCATGAAAATCAAAACAATCATTATGATTTAGACTCAAGCTAAACTAATAAGAACCAGAAGACATGTGATCCTGTATTGCACATTAAAGTATAGAACCTAGACTGCTATTCATCTTGTTTTTCCTGCCTAGGTATTCAGAAGCTGTTCTCATAAGCAAGGTCTACCAGGTGTAAGAAAAGGGTCATTCCGAGGTGACGTCCATGGCATGCCATCGAAAAAAACGCAACATGTTTATTCACAAAGCTAACGTTGTTAAACAGCACTCTTTGGACTGTAAGGTAGTAGGAAGAGGATGCAGTACAGTGAACTCAATAAGGCAAAAGGACCCAGGAGCAAAATGTTCATTTCCTTTACACCTCTCCTGGCAGCGCCGGGGTCCCTGTGGAGCTGCCCACCTCAGCTGTGCAGCTGTGCAGAAACGAGAGCTTCTGCTTCACAGAACCTTTCATATTCTGAGTTTGCTCCACAGAAGAATTACCAGAGATATGTGAGCTTTTTAAGAGAATGCTAATTTTTCAATTGGACTTTAGGAAATCCAAGCTGATTAAACACAAAATAAAGTCTGGGCTGGCAATTTCCACAAAAAATCCCCACAGTTCTACTGACCGTCTCACTTCTATCCCCATCTGTGAAGTTCAGAACTGCTTCCGTTCACCCAGAATGTATCACATAACACACTCTCTTCTGTCTCTTGGACCACTGGCTTTAGGCGTTTAGCGACACATCTATTTATTTACTCATGCAGGCAGAAAAAAAGACTGAAACGCCTTCGTCTCTCTTAGTATTTCTGTCATGTATGAAACTGGCTACCCTACTTTGCAACAAAAGTGTTTCCACTTCTCATTAATTCACAAATCAAATACAAACAAAGTACAGACAATGTTAAAAGTCAAGAAAAAATATCTGCAAAGAGGGAATGATAGACATGTTCTTATTTGTAGGACTAGGTGAGGCAGTGATTCTTGTCCTCTTCCTACTATATATGTGCAACTTCTCCCCTGACAAGTCAGACTGGAAATCTAAATTCTTTCTGAATTGAAGGTAAGAACTCATCGTTCTGTAACAATTAGCTTCTTTACCAGTCTCTGCACTTACATACAGTTAAGGTCTGTCATGACCCCGCAGAGCTCAAAGACCTTCAAATCCTAATAGCTCAACAGATTTTACTTTCTTTTTAGCTTGTTCCTGAAGGACCAGTGAAATTTAAAACTAGTCTGACTTTCTAGCCTTATGAATTTGTCTTACATAAGCATCAAAATAAACCTTACTACTCTTCCCAAAGACCACCAGTGACTTTTTTTTTTTTTTTACCTTCAGATTTTCTGACTCTATCAAGAGCTTCTGGCCTAAATTTGGGAATTTTCTAAGCGAAGCCCCAGAGTACAACACTAATTGAAATTTCAACCATGAAGCCATGACCTGAAATAACAAGATACAGCACAACATACCACTGTCTATAAATTAGTAATTGATGTGCAATTTTAGCTCTGAAGTGACTTAAATTTCTTAAGTGAGGCTTTGTAAGTTTAGTTGTTATATCCAACTACATATTTTGAAATATAAAACCATAGTTGTATGAACAAGGAGAAAATGCAGTAATTTAAAATATTTATTGCATTGTCACTGTGTTAATCTGCCAACATTCATTTAACTAGTTTATAAGCACAAAATATAAACTAAAAACAATAGCATTCCTACAGTAACACCACTTTTCCCTGTGGAATTAACAGCTCTGCAGTAAGTATGAGATCCCATGAACTTCACCGATATTTTCAGTAACATCTGTAACTAAAACGTCCAATTTTACTCCTGAAAATTCCTAACACTTAGAAGTTTCACAAAAAGGATTAGAGATGCTCTCAAGTCAACTTCAAACATATATAATATGTAGGTCTGCTTCAGCAAAAATACTACTTAAGAAATCTTTATTTTAAAATTAAATTGTGATGACCCTTAATTCCTCACTAATCACTTGATGAAACACTGCGGTTTAATGGATGTCTTCATTAAAAGTCGAAGTACATTATTACTTTGACTTACATATTACAAAGAGATATTACTCTTTATTTAGAAAGATTTAAAAAGCCCAGAGATAAGGCCGCTGTCTTATGTGGGAATTCCTCCTATTGAAGAACTTCCCTAGGAAGCAGCAATATTAATTCTCCCTCACCTCTTCGGTTTACAAATTAGATGCTTTCACCAAGGTGAAGGTAACAGATGGGAAGACAATATAGAATGTGTTAAAAACACCTCATAAGACTTAGGAACAAAGCTTCTGTGTACAATACCTATATTATAACAGGTTTTGGTGCACTGCTAACTGCCTTCAAAACTTAAAGTAATGGAAGCTACAAAGAAATGCAAAAACCAAAGCAGAGCAAAACACTGAAGCAGACTTGGAAGAGCAGAAGAAACAAAGAAGACACTAAGAACCAACACTTGTATACACGGCAAGTTAAAAGAATGCTGAATTATTAACAAGAGCTATTTTTTGAACTGCAAGCTACAAGAGGAGTCTCTGTTACTCCCATGCTTGGCACTGACAACTGCAGATACTGTCAAGTTGGTTGCATTAATAGTCAGCCTTCCTGGTTTTGCACACACTTTGCAGAGCATGCCCTGTGTGCCTCTCTGCTTCCTGGAAGCTTTTCAGCTTGAGGGCCTGCAGACCTTAACATGTCTAAAAGTTAAGACCGACACCACTGCTGCAGGCTAACTTTACAGACAACAGGAAGAAACAGGCACCTCTAGAACGTGGTTCACCCAATGATACCCTCTTTCGGGATACTGTGAATTGCTTGCTGAGCAGTTTCACACACACAAGTGGTTTGTTGTGGATTTTTTTTTTAAAAAAAAAAACTTAATCATCTGAGACCTCTCCAATGTATAGGGTCAGTTTATTTTCAGTTAATACCAATGAACAGAGTAGTTATTCTCACGTTTAAATCTAAAGTCAGCAATTGTTCTCCAATCCATCTACATACAATACTTATCAGGCAAAGGATTTATTTTACCAAACAAAAACCATAGAGGTTGCCTCTTCCAACCTAAGCCTCTTGGCTGTGGCACAAGAGAGAAATGGACATGCTTGGAGGCACTCATAGGTACTGAAAGCGCACGAGAAGAATTACCCTTAGTACTGCCCATTTCTCTCTGAAAATGACAGTGACCACTTGATGACTACAATAGGTTACACATGATTCCTCAGTAGCTAAACTTGGGCTAGAGAAATTATACTTCTTACCAAGTCTTAGAAAATTGAGCTCCAGAGGTTCTCATTCAACCTTTTAAAAATTCAAATACAGCTACTTTGCAAAAAGGCTTTTATTATGACAGCTTTGATTAGTAGCAAAGGCATGCCACTAACCTGGCACCTGCAACACTCCTATGAACAACTTTTGAAATGTTTCAGGAAAAAAACAGGTTGAATCATCACACCAAATATCTGTGCCACTAACCTTAATTACTTATGACAGTTCTGACCTTTAATTTCTGCAGCAGGAGCTACAGCATGTTAAGTGTTTGACTGTGCAAACGTGCTTTGATAGATGCAGGCTGCAATGTTGATGGAGAAGAACATGCCAAGCTACAAGAGCTAGGTAGCTGTAAGTCTTCAGCAGAAAACTGCTGAGCTATTTGCTGCAGAATGCGCTTGTGCATCCACTCAACAAATAATGACTATATTTCAATGGACTGTCAGAGTTTCAGGTGGAAAACAGAGCTGGCAGATCATTTGGATTTCTTTGGTCATCACAGACAGTGGCTATCATCTTCAGTGTCTCTGCAGATTAACACGTATCCATGCTGATCTCAAATACAGTGACCCGTAACCACCCCTCAAGGCTACTTGTGGGTAGACTTGCAAGCAAAGCATGGGCAATTTACAGAATAAAATATGAATCATTCTCAAACACGTGAGTAAATGTTGATGAGGCTCACAAGAAAGCATATGTCTCCTCTTAGATCCCATTCTCAGTGACAGCCTGCCATGTGTAAATTAATGGAAAAGCTCAAGCCAGATCAACAAGACAAAGATTTTACACCCTGCATGTTCTACGTACGAGACACACAACTGAGAGACGGAGCGGGGAGAAGCAAATCTCCTTTTGAAGCTGCAAATATCAAGACTAATGCTTCCTTAAGTAACGTACAGGTTTCAGTCACCTGTGAATGATGCAGATTTTCCATGGCAAACAGAGTTAAACAGAGCCACAAAAGCCCTACCAGGCAAGCGAAATAAAACTTTCACTCAGGGACACGCATCTGGCGTGGCCAGATCTTAAAGGGTGCTTTTTGTTGCTGGGAAAGACTGGACCTAAGTCACATTCCAGTTGGTTTGGTTGTTGGCAGTTTGTTTGGGTTTTTTTTCCCTTCATTTCAAAGTAGAGGCTTATCAGACTGGTCATTCGTGTTGGAGACAGTTTCCTCCTTTCTGCCACACCTCTGCACTAGCCGTCTCCACAGCATGCGTTTGTCTGGGCTATACACAGAAGGTCACGCAACTGCTCCTCAGAAGTCACACAATCATTCATGCCCCCTCTTCACGAGCAAAACTCAAGCGTGTAAAGCTATGAATCCTCTGAGAAACACCACAGGGTAAAAGAGCACACAAGCTTCCCGATGGCTGAGATGAGGGATTACTCATATCCATGCACAACCTTGTCATTCAGGATCAACAATTTCACAGTATTCTTTCCAGACTTTGCCTCCTGGTTTCACTATAATGCCAAAAGATACACTGCAGTTGCAGTAACTCCCTTTCCCAAATTCCTAGGCATTTATGAATTAGCTAGCAGGCTCCAGGTATGAAGAAAAATACTATTTTCACTTGGAGTGCACACTGTAGTTGAGGGAAGGGAAGCCTTTGACATACACTGGTGTGTACAGGGTACAGCAGCATTGCTAGTTTTACCCCTGCTGGTAAAATGGTCAACTGAGATTCGAGGAACTGTTCAAGAACACTTATCTCATAGAATCATAAAGGTTGGAAAGGACCTTTAAGCTACAGCCTTACACCACCCTAATACTAAACCATCTCCTGAAGTGTCAGATCCAACCGTTTTTTAAACATGTCCAGCGATTTGTCTCTAATCTTCAGGTAAGTAGAACAGATATGCTTCATTTCCAGAAAAGATATCATGAAAAGAAATACAAACAAAATAAACACATGGCAGGGAATATGCAGACATGCTCACTACTGGAATAAGTTTTTTGTGCAGAAAGTGAAGGCTGGGAACTCAATGCTTAAAAGAAAAAAGAATAGCGACACTGTCCCATCAAATGATTCTCCTCTATCCTGGAATGTGTATCAGGCAGAATGTCCTTGATACAGAAGGAGTGTATGGGATTGTGGCATTAGACCGATTTAAAGCAAAGTAGACAGTTTTATTCTCGGCAATTCTTAATCAACGAGTCTTAGTTCAATGGTCAACTCTGCATCATGAATAAAAAGGATTCTTTTAATAAAATGTTTTCCACTTTATACCTACTACTAGTTGTTAGAATTTGAAAAACTCAGCAAAATGATGACAATCTATGACACATTCAGGAATTTGTCTTCTTTCACAGCCCTCCTTACTCAGGAGATCTATTCTGGTTTTCTTTCCACTATCCCAAATACAGGGCTGGACGTAAATGCTAGTCTCAAGTTGCCCTGAGCTACCAGTATCTGTCACTTTTGGGGTGGGGAAGATGTCACAGTTCTCAAAATCAATTAACCTTCTAAAACCAGTAAGTTTATTTTATGTCTTAGAACTAGGGTCGCAGTCTCTGCATTTACAGTTTCATAGCTGCCTTTTAACCAATCCAGCACACCTACTTGCACCTGTGTGGTCATTTAAAGAACTAGTTCAATGTTAGATATGAGTCTCTACTATGGTTCTATTTTAGAGTCCCTGAAAATTAAAGTAACACTTTATAAACACACTCCAAAGGGGAGGAAATGAGTCTCATCACACTCCAATATGTTCTGAGGCCCCTCTCAAATTTCATTTTAGAATAGCTGTCACTTATTTCTTCCTCTCAGCTCATGGAGTAGAGTCCTAAATTTACCTCAACTCTGTGTGAAATCCCTGCTGAGAGTTGTAAAATGAGGCGTGTGTACAACCTCATTGCAGAAATGTTTGATTTTTTCCCTGTATTTCCAAAATTAGCTCATTTATAAACAGTTCTGAAAACAAAAAGGTCAAAGTCAATAAAAAAGTCTACCTTGAAGAATACGCTGAAGAAACGAACTAACATTCACACCACCTTGTAGGCATGCATGTTTGTTTCTTGGTTAGATTACATTAGCTATGATACTTTGTGAAATTTCTCTTTTTACCATTGATGGACACTGGCAGAGCTTCATAACTCTTAAATCTGAATTCATTATTCATAAATAAATTTATTTCTTCACGTGCATGCTGCAGCTTTTATGAAACTGAATTTAAGTTAACACACAGAAATGAAGGCAGTCAGGGCCACTAGGCAGGTCACACCAGAGATTCCTGAGCTGAGTATCTATATCCAGGAAAACACATTTGTGACCTGGAGCATCACTAACTACATAAAGAATTTCTAATACAGCTAATTACATCTTGGTAAAGAGTCACTCCCACACATATGCAAGATTGCAAAAGCAGCAATACTCATTTACCCTTTGAATCATGGCTGTCCCAGCTTTTGCAGAAGGCATTTCATTACACTGTAATCTCAGGATCACGCAAAAATCAAATTCACTTGACTGCAAGGTTTTCAAGACAATGAATTATTAACTGCCTTCTGCTATAACTCTGTCTTTCTAAATGAAAGGGTAGAATGATTAAAACAACATGAAATAGAGACTAGCTTGCTTGCTGACTTCACCGAGAAGTCAGCAAGAGTGTGGCATTTTAATTTTTTGGGGGCTACAACCTCCAGAACATGATAAAACTCTCTTATCTTGGTGCTGAGGATGCAACACTAATTTGCAAGTGTCTGCAACAAAGAAGCAGATGAACAAACTTACCTTACTGTAGCACTAAGATATACTTATTACTCATTGTTTTACAGATACACTTTAATTTGTTGACTAAATCCCTCTATGCACCACTCCAAAAACCTGGAGAGAGAGGTGGACCTATCACCTACTCTGGTTTCACATTCAAATGATGTAGAATTTTAATGACATCAGACACCTGAAAGTCACTCTGATGGTTTAATATGATAATGTTTGCCTTCAAGTGTTTAAGAGCTGAATGCCTATTGTGTTTATAGTCTGAAGGCCAGTGCCCTCAAGCAAACCCACTTATCTGAACTTTCAGTTTTCTAAATGTAGTTCTTGGTATGTTTGTACAGTGGAGGCTGTTGTGTATAAACTGTTAAAGGAGCCTGGCACGCACTTTTTTTTTTCCTTTGCATGTGCACAAACACGAACTCAGCATGTCTTTGCTTCAGAATGAAACAAAAACTGTAGTTGAGCTAAATAATGCAGGGTAGTGAAGAGCAGATACAGTTTTTATCTTACTAGGAAGCAGTATATACAGCCAGTGCCTATATAGCCACTGGTCAAAGCTCCTCTGGCTGCCTAAACCACTTCTCAGGTTAATCCACACATAGTAACCACATTTCATGTAAATCACACGTTTCTGCTCCACTCTGTCTAGACACTCACCATCTCTTAAGTCAATTCTTCAACTTGGTCCCACTTTATAAATCGCTGTTCCTCATAGTTTAAGCATGGCTTCACATGCTGTCAGCAAATTTGCACGCCATCAGAAATTAGACTTGGAAGCAATTTTCCACTTACACCTATTATCTATTCTTTGCTTAGGACTTGAAAGGTATTGCATTTAAGGTGTGGATGGTTCTTGATTCAAAAAATTCACAATCTTCAGAAAAAGATGTGTGTCTCCCTAAGCTCTAAGTTGCTACTTTTACGTTTACCAAAATTCCTGCAATATTCTGGACTCAAGTCATTTGCAATGTCACTATAATTCTGGGCATGCTCAGAACTACCATTTACGTCACACTGAGGGCATACGCTGTCTTGGCTGCGGCAGAAATCGCACATTGTGAGATGCAGACAGAAATTCACTTTTTTTTAATATTTCCTGCAAAACAAGATTTTAAGTCAAATAGGTTTGTCTTAGTGAGGAAAGACAGAAGTTACTGTATATACACAAGTGCTGGGCTCTTTCTCTTTTCTTTGCTTATAAAGTTCCTCTTGCTGTAATGCCTTACTGTCTAGTAAACATTTACTACACTGACATGAAGTAGGAAAATATTTTCGCCTTGTTTCCTACAAACAGAATTAAAACAAGGACAGATGAAGCAACTTGACTATGGCCATGCCAGACCTTGGAGTCAGGGGCAGAGACAGAGAGATACCGGATCTCGAGTCCCAGCAAATCTTTTAACTGCAAATCCTAAACAAAGTTTGACCACAGTAAAAAAAAATAAAAATAAAAAACTATAGAAGATCATTTGATAGACTAATTATTAAATTAACTTGAAAAAAATCAGAATAGAAAGCCTTTTGCTTGACATGAATTCTTACCTAGAACATCTCTTTCATGTTCGGGGACAAGAACTTTCCATTTGGATTCCTCTGGGTCACTGAAGTCAATGTTGATTAACCGGTAATTTGGAGAATGGCGGTTTGTCTTGAAAGTGAACACTGTTCCTTCATTGGTGACATACTCATACTCAGCCTCAAAGTTATCTATCAGCTTCACCCATTGAAGAATTCCTGCAAGATCAAACATATAATGTAAATACTCGATGTCCTGAAACAAAACATTTTAACACTGGAGGGCAAGGTCTTCCTGACAATTGCTGTAAGCTCTTTCTTTAGCACAGGCAGTGACCAGAGGAGGTACAGCTATGGAAAGGGCCAAATATGTACAAAGAACTTAAAAAGAATTCTCTAGTAATAGGCTGCAGTGGAAAAATGCCTGTTCACGGACATGTTAGAATATTAAGCTTTAAGAAATTTCTAGAAGAATATACACTGACTATTGACAGAACTATAGCCAGCATTTCACCAGCTTTCCTAAGGGGCTGCTAGAGGGCTCAAGGGTTCACTACAGAAGTGCTTCTACCACACTGACTGACACGGAGCCAACATCGCCAAGCACACCAGGTTCACGGAGCTCACAATTGTCCACTTCTACACACTTCTTTGAATGAGGAGTCACAGCTGAGTCAAAAGACTCTGCACTAACCTTTCAAGTACAGTTTTATTCTTAATAGCTTGTTTTTTTAAAAAAATATTTAATTATATATTTTTTCTTTCTGAAAAAAAATCAAACATTTCCATCCTCCTTAAAAGCCTTGATTTTCCCACAAAATAGAAATGATGCTATATGAATAAATACAATAAACTTCCATATGAGGAACTTCCCTGTCAATTCAGAAACAATGTTCCTGAAGGATTGATCTGCAGAAGCTGGTCACCATCAGAGAACAAAATATTAACCTCTGGGTTTATGAAGAATGTAATTGCATGTTCCCTATCAACCCTCTAGAATGCCATGCTCACTAAGAGAAGTGCATTTCTCTTAAACATGGATTGCCTCAGTTTACTCACTCTATACCACACTGTCTTAATACTGACTAAAAGACTCACTACATTAAATTCACATTTTACTGTTTTGTAATTGGTTTAGGCACTAGTAGAGAAAAAATAGTAAGGCTAGGTCAGATATGTCGTATGCTTATTATATTTACAACTCAATCTATCAACCAAACTTATTATAAGCATCATACATTGGCTATGCTGAATAATGAGAATCCTTACTGACATGTGAAATTAAAGCTTTTATATCTTAAAATAACATTTGGCACCCTCTCTGCCTCTTTCCTGCAACTGAAGGTTGGGTCTTTGCTTTTAAGTATAAACAAATAAACCCTTCGTAAATCAGTTCATGAAACTCTATAATGTAGTGTTTGCATCAATAAAGCAGGACATCAAGTAATTTTATAGTATTAAAAGCTGAGCAGAAAAATGGAAGTAGATCATAGCTGAGCTGTAATTACTGCAAGTTTTTTTAAAAAAGAAAAGAATAATTGAGGAAGCAGTGAGATGACTAAGGTCATTTAAAATCCATTAAACATAATAAGACGGTATAGCCAGGCCTAGTACATTCACAAAGCTCAGATCTCTTAATTACCATCTTGGTTCAAGGAAAACTTCCCTGGCTCTGCATAAAAAGTGATAGATTAGCCAATTAAATTCTAGTTTTCATACTGCTGTAATACAAACTTTCCAGACAATACAAATACAGACTTAGTACCCTGTCTCTGAGTGAATTGACTGCATGTTAAATCTTGATTTTCGCTGAGGTCTAAAGTTTTGTCCTTCTCAAGAGATTTTATGTTGAAGAAAAAACCTGCAAAGTCCCTTGAGCTGCTCAAAGTTCTACAGATTGATGCCCAGTAAAACAAAGAAAATTCAGCCTATAGCAAACTCTAGAAATTGTTTTAAGATATCAAGTTTATTTAGTAAATAAAAACCACTGTATAGCACCATAACAATATTGGAACATTTGTATTTTAGTATCTGACAGGATGAAACCAGCCTGCTAAAGAAGAACAAGCCTTCATAAAAAGGAATTCCCAGGCTGTTGAATTAAAAAAAAAACAAAACACTTTTTTAATGGTAAACATGCACAATAACTGTACTCTCCATGACTGCAACACAAGTTGGATTCTGTGAAGAAAAGTGACAATAATGTGACATTAGGGATCGACAATGTTGCCTTGCAACTCGTTCTTCCACTCCCAAATGAACAGCTAGTAAAAAGCAAGAGGGTTGATGTTCTACAGGGGGACACTAAGTTGTTATTACAAAATCAAGAGCACTCATCCTATTTAAGCAGATGTTATATAGTCCTTAGAAGACAAATATTGCACATGAATTATCGCTAAACCGTTGTCTCACTCAAGTGGTTAAACAGACCAATATCTAGTCTACATTAAGAGGCAGTAACAAGGCAATCACAGGCAGCTGAAAGTCTGTTACATCGGGTCCATTTGCTATCGCACACTGTGTGCTGTAGTTCTTCGGTGAGAGGAGGAAACCCTCTGCAACAAAACGCATATCGGGCACCCACGGGTGCTGAGGGAGCTGGCAGATGAGGTTGCTAAACCCCTCTCTATTATATTCCATAAGTCATGGCAGTCAGGTGAAGTCCCCACTGACTGGAAAAAGGGAAACATAATCCCCATTTTCAAAAAGGGAAAGAAGGAGGAACTGGGGAACTACAGGCCAGTCAGTCTCACCTCCATGCCTAGTAAGATCATGGAGCAGATCCTCCTGGAGGCACTGCTGAGGCAGAAAAATAACGAAGAGGTGACTGGGTACAGTCGACGTGGCTTCACCAAGGGCAAATCATGCCTGACAGACCTGGTGGCCTTCCATGAGAAGGTCACAACATCAATAGACAAGGGAAGAGCAACTGACGTCATTTACTTGGACCTGAGCAAAGCCTTTGATACTGTCCCACATGACATCCTGGTCTCCAAGCAGATAAAATATGGATTTGATGGATGGTCAGTTAGGTGGATAAAGAACTGGCTTGATGGCCACACCCAAAGAGTGGCTGTCAACGGGTACACGTTCAAATGCAAGTCAGTGACAAGTGGAGTCCCTCAAGGATCAGTGCTGAGACCAGTCTTATCCAACATCTTTGTCACCGACACGGACAGTGGCATTGAGTGCACCCTCAGCAAGTTTGCTGATGACACCAAGCTGTGTGGGGCAGCTGACACCCTGAAGGGTATGGATGTCATCCAGAGGGACCTTGACAGGCTGGAGAGGTGGGCCCAGGCCAACCTCATGAAGTTCAACAAGACCAAGTGCAAGGTCCTCCATCTGGGTCGGGGCAATCCCAAGCACTGATATAGGCTGGGCAGTGATTGGCTTGAGAGCAGCCCTGAAGAAAAGGACTTGGGGGTGCTGGTGGGTGAGAAGCTCAACATGAGCCGTCAGTGGGCACTTGCAGCCCAGAAAGCCAATCGTGTCCTGGGTGGCATCAAGACGTGTGTGGCCAACAGGTCGAGGGAGGTGATTCTCCCCCTCTACTCCACCCTTGTGAGAAGTGTGTCCAGTTCTGGAGCCCACAGTACAAGAAAGATATGGACGTGCTGGAGCGTGTCCAGAGAAGGGCCATGAGGGTGATCAGAGGGCTGGAGCACCTCTCCTGTGCAGACAGACTGAGAGAGCTGAGGTTGTTCAGTCTGTAGAAAAGAAGACTCTGAGGAGACCTTACTGTGGCTTTCCAGTATCTCAAGGGGGCCTACAAGAAAGCTGGTGAGGGGCTTTTTAGGATGTCAAGTAGTGATAGGACTAGGGGGAATGGATTAAAGCTAGAGATGGATCGGTTCAGACTGGACATTAGGAAGAAGTTCTTCACCATGAGGGTGGTGAGACACTGGCACAGGTTGCCCAGAGAGGTGGTGGAAGCCCCGTCCCTGGAATCTTTTAAGGCCAGGCTGGATGGGGCTCTGAGCAACCTGATCTAGTGGGGGATGTCTCTGCCCATGGCGGGGGGGGTGGAACTAGATGATCTTTAAGGTCCCTTCCAACCCTGACAATTCTATGATTCTATGATAACATGATGCATCCTTATGGCTGGCTGTAGCTCATCCAGTTGCAGCCCATGACCAAAAGGAATGATTTAGTATTGCTTGAGATCACTCTGCCTGGCTCTCTCCTTTGACTACATGGGCAGCTCACTGGGCACTACCATGGCTGAAAACTGTGGGGGACACACACAATGACGGGATGACGCCACACACCATTTATCCCTGTAGCACGTCCCTGTAGCTTTACTAGCACTCTGGCCCTGCTGCTGAGTTGAACTAACACCTCGGCATCGCGAAAGAGGAGTTTGTCCTTCCTAACATTACTCCTAGCTTGCTGCTTCTATTTTGCTTATCTGCCCTAGTAGTGAGTTAAATGACACTAAAAAATCCCACACAACAGCAAACACTAGAAAAAAAAGCACTGCAAACCAACGTTTTCTGTTTCACTGCATGAACCAGTTCACTGTTCAGGCAGAGGAGTGCCACTACATACAAGGTGGCCAAGACACACAAGGCAGTGGCAGAGAGAGAGAGGCTGCAGAGAAGTAATGACATTTTGCACTAGCAATGAGCCATAAGATAAGCCTGACTGCAGAAGAAAAGCTGCTCCCTCCCATTCCTCCCTCCTCCATCACCGTGTCTCCACTTCCATGCTTGGTTTAGCATTGCCCAAGTGACTACTAAAGCTGATCAAATTATCTAACCTAGAAGAAAACTAGTCTCTATTTTATAGCGTATTTTATAGTATAGCAGGTACAATCAGAGGAGTGAAGATGCTGACTGACTCAACAGAAGGGGGTGGTGTTAGGTAATCCAGGAGCATGAGAAGACAGATGGGACATCTCTCCCTTTCATGGCAGCAACTGTTTAGCCTAGCTCTACTCATCTAACTGCTCCCTCCAGTATCCAAAACATCCAGGGGAATGGATAAGGGAGATCTTTATTAAAGACAGCACATTACACTGGGAGGAGACTTCGCTTGACCAAACACTATTTGAAGTGTGAAGCATACCTCGTCAAAGATTCTGTCTTCCTGGAAGTGTCAGGAACACATCTACAAGTCTGTCTAGACTGAAACACAGACACGCATTTCCATCTCAAACTCTGTGCAACTAGATTAAGCATCGCTCTTCTGCTTCTTCAGGTCTGCCTTTTGCTTACATGTGTGACTACCAAGTACTATACAAAGTATCTGTGTGCAGCTTTCGTCTGGCCTGGATTTAGGAGGGATGTTTCTGCAGTAACTGGTTAAACATTCAAAAGTATAGTGAATTATGCACCGAGAAGCTCAAGCCGTGCTCCCTTACTTGCAGCATGTTCTTTGTACATGCCTAACAGAGCACATTTACAGAAGCTGAATGAGCCAGGCTGAGAGCTGTTATCTAAGAAGCAGAAGAGAATGTTGCAGTGATCAGAGGGAAGCAAAAAAGCGATTTAGCAGAAAGTGCAGATGAAAGAAAGCATGCTTTATTGTGAAAGGCCCGCGCTACAACTTCTGAAAGAACAATAAAGGTATCTACACACAATCTAGATGGGACAACACAAAGCCTCCCAAGTAACTTGTTGCATGGTCACACGCACCATGTTTCCAAGGGACCCGAGAAAGTCATTGAAGGGATCGACGAACATACAGACATAGTAAAAAAAGCAGATTCCTTACTTAAGATCATATCGCTAAAGAAATATAGAGATGAATTATGTGTTTTCACTGAGACAACAGGCATCTGGAAAGGGCTCTTCAGGGGTGGATGACTGACAGTCTTTCCAGGAGCTAGGCAAGATGCAGGAAACAGAGGTTCAAAACAGATCAGAATTAATTACAGGCCTAAAACACAGTTTTCATATAAAGTGACCTATGAAAATACCTTATGCCTTACATTAGAGAAAAGATGAATACATAAGAGCATGATAAAATATATAAAACAATGAATGACTGGGGGCTGTGGTGCCCAGATTTTGTCAGAGCAAAGATGCAGGTCCTAGGCAGGTCACAGACCACAGCAAGCTCTCCACCGCATGACAGAAAATTCACGTGATCAGCACATCCATTCTACCTCCACCCTGAGGTACATGCACACATCCCATCACATGGCTGGCTGGATACTCACTGGTTACACACTTGACCAAAAGTGAATGTGCGCACAGTGTCACGTGGCTTGCATGTATCTATCCTGTTACCAAAATGGGAGACGACAATCTCAGAAACAAGGAGTGGTCTGATGATTTCCAAACAGTTGATGCAGAACAGTTCCTCCTCACCTCCAAAGCATTCTAGTAAAAAGAGCACCAAGACCCATGAATGACAGGTTGGTTACCATGATCCAGAGGCAGGTGAAATATTCTTGCTTCAGTCTCGAACGAGGAACCAACAGCCTCTCAGTAACAAAAACCCCACACTACACCTAAAGGTTAGGACTTCAACAAGTTATCCAAAACCAAGGCGAAGGATCGGCATTCTTCTTTAAAGGAAAGAAGGGGTGGGGGGCGGTGAAGAACTAGATCTTGATAGACATTTTCAGGTTTAACCAGCAGCCCTCTGAGAACATCTGTCTTTGAGAAGAGTTGTTGAAAAGGGGCATTTGTAGTCCAGGCTGCCTTATCGTTAATATCACAGCCACTGAAGACTTCAGTTTAATCCACATAAGCATACAAACAGACAGATTTATTATATATGGGAAAACCATGAGGCTGAAGATCTTGACAATTTACTGCATAGTGTTGCTATAACCTAATCCTTTCCTCTGCCAGTCCTTTCTCTAAAACACAATGCACAAGACCTATAGATGCTTTTGCCTATATATTTCATATCAGCCAGTTATCTATCATCAAATAAATGCATTACAATAGGAATTGTAGGTAAAGGTTTTGTAACCTTTATTCAATGGATTGTTCAGCCTGGAAAAGAGAAGACTTCGGGGGGGCCTAATAGCTGCCTTCCAATACCTGAAGGGAACCTACAGGAAGGCTGGGGAGGGACTTTTTACAAGAGCGTCCACTGATAGGATAAGGGGAGATGGGTTTAAATTGAAGGAGAATAGATTCAGACTGGATCTTAGGCAGAAATTCTTCAGTACGAGGGTGGCAAGACTTTGGAATAAACTGCCCAGAGACGTTGTGGCTGCCCCCTCCGTGGAGGTGTTCAAGGCCAAGTTGGACGGAGCCTTGAGTAACCTGATCTAGTTGAGAGGCGTCCCTGCCAATGACAGGGAGGTTGGACTAGATGATCTCTAAGGTCCCTTCCAGCCTAGGCCATTCTATGATTCTATGACAATAAAGTTGTGCCACACACCACAAAATCATGATCCTACAGAACTGAACCATTTTCTGCAATGTTTAGGACAAAAGGAATAGAGTTTACAGACAGAATTTCTAAACATAATTCTTGGATCCACAGAAGATCAAAAGGGAAACTATATCAATAAGCACCACAGATTAAGCTCTCAATCTTGTACCAACCTCTGAACATAGCAAAATATCCAGTGGTCTGTTAAGAGCCCTCTGTGTGATGAAGCAAGCTTGTACCTGAACGATGACAACTACAGGAGAAGGAAAACCTAATTTGAACAAACTGATGATAACTGCAAGACAGATCACAGAAAGCCTGTTATCTACCCTCTTCCAGACAGAAAGGACAGAATGGCTGAAAGTCACTGTTCATCAGTTCACAAAATGTTCTCAATACTTCCTTCCATATTTCATGTTTCATGGAAAAGCCAAGCAATCACTTCACGGCAAATAACCTCTCAACTGTGCCGGCTGGAGAGACAGGGCTTAGTGATCAACTAGAGCTATGTGTTTTTTTTAACTGCTGTGAAAAAGTTTTCAGAAGGGTAAACATTCTCTTTTGGCTTTTTTTAACGTACTGTAGCAGTCAAAATTATTAGGTGAAGATATAGATGTTAATATCCATAGATTTAGGTTCCATTCTAACTTGTCAGTTATATCTTCTGTAAGACAGACAGTTTTTCCAGAAATGGGGCAGTGCTGAGAACTCTCAGGAAGAGAATCAAGAGGTTTGGCTCATAATGATGAGACAGGCTTTACACCTGAAAGAGCCACACCAAATTTCATTACAGTACATGCACTAAGCAGGTAAACTTCTACTCGAAGAAAGATAATGATTTTTCAATGCTTAGATTTTATGCTGAATTGAATTTTCAGAGAGGTACTATAAGATAAGCATATAATGTGTTGTCTCTGAATCATAATTAGAATGTTAACAACAGAAAAAACAAACAAACCCAGACAGTCATCTTAAGCCTTAACAACCTAGCTACAGACACTACTTTCTAAAATGAATTTTGATAGCTGTTCATCAGTTACTTGAAATTCAGTTTGCCTTTCATCTTAAAGATGATAATTTGCTTGATCATTTCAATGAGGAAGATTTTTTTAAACAGAGTGAAGCTACAAATCAAAACAAAAATGCCTTTAAATCTAGTCTGCTCACAGAAAAGGCTTAAAACTAACGTAATCTTGGCTTTGCAATTCCATATATATAAAAATAACACCCATCATGAGTATCCACATGCAAAACTGTAACTGTAGAGCATATGTTTTTTGTGTATGTTTTGCACTAGAATTTTAAAACAACCACCTCCTAAACTTGAATGACCAATGCATTCAGTACTACCAGCATGGGAGACAGAGATATATGCTGGTTTAGTTCAATACTTTGCTACTGACACATTTATCAACATACACATCTATACAACAGCACATTATACCTGGATAAGGGGATAGTAACTTTACAGCCTTAATGCTTTCAGTTCCAAGAGTTGGATAGTGCAAAAAAGCCTTGCAAAAGCATAAGTCCCATAGGTACTGGTATTATTAAGCAATTTCAATGTAGTTTCTTTCATTTTCTATCTTCTCCACGTTCCTTTAAGAGAAGTACACACCTCACCAGTTTTTATAAAAGAGATCAATGCGACCTTATGTTAGGTCAAAAATCCTGTGAAGACAAAAATCTTAAGTTGTCATACAATTTAGTTCTTATTTCACTATATTTTTAAGGTAAATTTTACAAAGCCTCTGTATCTACTCTTTGAACTCTGGATTTCTTTTAATCATTTCTGGAAGGAAACAATCATAGAATCATTTAGGTTGGAAAAGATCATTGAGTCCAACTGTTAACATAGGAATGCCAGGTCCACCACTAAACTATGTCCCGAAGCACCACATTTACATGTCTTTTAAATACTTCTGGGGATGGTGACTCAACCACTTCCCTGTTCCAACACTTAATCACCCTTTCAGCAAACAAATTTTTTCCTAGTATCCAATCTAAACCTCCCCTGGCACCGCCTGAAGCCATTTCCTCATCTTACTGCTTGTTAATTGGGAAAAGAGACTGACCCCTACCTTGCTACAACTTCTGTCAGGTAGTTGTAGAGAGAGGTAAGTTCTCCTCTGAGGCTCCTTTCCTCCAGGTGACACAACCCCAGTTCTCTCAGCTGCTCCTCAGAAGACTTGTTCTTGAGACCCTTTATCAGCTTTGTTGCCCTTCTTTGGACACGTTTTGGCACCTCAATGTCTTTCTTGTAGGGAGATGCCCAAAACTGAACACAGGATTTGAGATGCAGCCTCACCAATGCTGAGTACAGGGGCATGATCACTCCCCTACCCCCACTGGCCACACTGTTCCTGATCCAGGCCAGGATGCCATTGGCCTTCTTAGCCACCTGGGCACACTGCTGGCTCCTGTACAGTCGGTTGATGGCCAACATCCCCAGGTCCTTTTCCTTCGAGCAGCTCTTCAGTCACTCCTCCCCAAGGCTGTAGCGCTGCCTGAGGTTACTGTGACTCAAGCGCAGGACTCAGCATCTGGCCTTGTTGAACCTCATACATCCCTTAACTGAGACTGCATATCAAAGGACATCACTAGCACAATCAATAATTAAATTTTACAATCTACAACTCTGTTAGTGGATTATTTTTTTTTACAGTGTCAAGAAAATGGATTAAAACCACTCCTTTCCTCATAATTTCTGCTTTTTATGTTTCCCACTGAAGAGAAAGCTCTTACTCCTCAATTTTATTTTCTTTAAAAATGACCTGCATCCTTCATAGATTCCATTTTTCAAAATTAATCACTAATCTATACAGCATGTGGTGTATTTTTATGGCTGAAAATTCATAATACATGTGTATACATATATTGATATGTATGTGTATATATTTACATATATATATATATACACACATTATGTTTTGAATACCTTTGCTCTAGCAGAGAACTATCTTTTGTCCTTGGATACTTTCACTAACAGAATTTGCTTCACTTGCTAGCTGGCAATCTCTACTCCATCTCTGCAAAACTTAATCACAGTATACATAAAGCCTTTCATCACAGGGGAAAAAAACAAACTGAAATCTCATAGCGCAATTTAAATTTTGTCTAATAGCTATATCTCCTTTTATTTACACTCTCCCATTTATAGTTTCTCCTTTGCTTTCTTGGATTGTTGTAAAGGGCAACATTTGACTATTGCATGTCACACGGCCATAGCTCATCATAAGTACCTATTGAAGTTATTCTCACCATATTTCTCATCATATCAGAGAGTATCCTGTATCTCACACTGATGACTGGATATCTGCATAACAGAGAATACAGCATTAAGCTGCTGTCATCTTTCAGAGTATGTTAGAATAACCTGAGTTTGCATTTGCATACACACAGTACATAGCTTTCAGACAGCGGTGTACTGCACCTTCCTGTGTGAAGTGAGAGCAGATCAGAGCAGATCATGGCTATATATCGATGCACTGTGCCCATCCCTCCAGTCTGTCTCAGTGGCTCTATCCTGAAAGCACAAATATATCAAATATCATCAACGCTCAGGAGATTTCTACCAGGTAGAGTATCTCTAACTGAAATAGTTTTACTCCATCTGCAATCCCTGAGCCACCCCACTAATAGTAATCTCTTCCTCCCCACCTTCCCTGTCAGCAGCTGCATCAACTGTGCATCCTGGTTTGCACCTTCCAACTGCTGAAGGCTTTTCTTCAGAAACACTCTGAAATTAAGAGTCAGCTACCCCATTCTGTAGACAATACTCCTTCCGAGACTTCTGATTTGGGTCCATGAGCAGCTTTCTTAAGAAAGATGCAAACAAAAAAACCCGCCCCCACTGCAAAACCTAAGAAGCTGTTCCTCCCTACATTTTATTCTCTGTATTTGGTACCTAGTTCAGAATTAGTTTAATGGTTAACTAATTCAGTAACATATCACACAGTTGGACACACAAAAAAAGTATTTTTAAGGAAAAATACAGTCCTGTTTCTGACATTCCCAATGTCAAAAACTTTAATTTCAACCTTAAAATTTCTGCCTTTGTTGCTGTGGATACCAAAGAAAGTCAAACTTCTTTTCTAACATAATATGAAGAGTTTTCACCCTACTAAAAAATTTCACATCATTTGGCACTAGAGAAGAGACCTATGAGGCCAGAAACCACAAGGTGTTTAGAATTATAACAGTTTATATAGCCATCATCCTTTTCTGGTGTCCCAGAATACTAACAAAAACAAACAAACAAGGTGGTAGTAGTGAATATGCTGACTGACAGATGTTTATAATCTGTAAAAGTAACAGTTATACTGACAGGCAGATGAAGGTTAATCTTTAACTTTCACCATTGCTACTTGTATGAGTCAAGCTCAATCGCATAAGGTCGCACAGCTGAGGGTGCAGTCACCATATATAAAGTATGTGAGTTTTCACAGAGAAGCACACTTTCATTGCTGAATACTGGCTCACTAAAGCAAGTCAGTCATCAGACTTATTATTTAAGATGCTCCTTGGATCCTGAAAGTCTGTACACTCAAAAGCTTCCAAATTTCACGTATCCTCTACAGGAGGAGATTTTGAAAACCAGGCTTTTACTCTGGAGTTTGTCACAATACTAATACATGATACTTTTCACCTTCAATAGAAGGCCGATAATCTCATGGTACGCAGTGTGCTTCAAATTGGAAGAGATTAGTTCAGTGTCCCAGAGATACGTTTATAACGTACCTTGGAAAACGAATGGCCGAGCATAGTCCTTCACTCAGACATCTACTGCCACATCAGAATCTAATTTCTTTTTGAATCATGCAATACTCAGCTTGCTCTCAAGCCCTCTGTCTGAGCCAGGCAACTATGCAAATGAACTCTAGGAGGTGGTTTTTTTGCTTCTTTCTTCTTCACAGCCACAAATATTTAATTTAGCGTCTCACTCTGGTCCCCAAAAGCAAAAAAAAATAAAATTTCCAAACAATTTGGGCTCCATTTAGAAGAAAGATCTCTTATAATCTCTTGGGACTTGGCTTATGAACATCTGAGGGAGTGAATTTAAGGAATGGAACGTGAGAGGACTCTCAGTATGGCTCATTTTGCAGATGATGGATGATGACTACTCAATGATCACAGAAAGTTAATGTATTTGCAATTTAAAAAAATAAATGGAAGAAGGTGATATTTATTCCTTTGAGTTAAAAAGTTCAGACATGTCAAGATATATCAAAGATAAATCCAGAAGAAAGAAATCAAGCACTTTTATGAGCAGAGATTTCTCTATCAGTTTCAAGGCTTTTATTTTACTTCCATTTGGATGATCACTCAAAAGACAGGAGAATATATATGCTCTGTTTTGAGAGACTTATAGCTTATATCCTCATGCAGCAGAACATAGCAACAGAAAAAACAGGCACTAAAAGTGATCTCTCTTTCTCACACACAACACGTTCTCTAATATACACAAAGCAAAGCAAAGCACAAACACACAATCTAACAAAGAACTTAACTGTGAATACTATTTATAAATGTGATGTCCAGTCAGACAGTAACAGCATGAAGATCTCCTTGTTCCAATTAACAGCAATCATTTGATTCCAATTTTTGCTAATCATTTGATTCCAATTAAAAAAAAATTACATCGAAAGCAAAACATTCGGAACTTGCCATTTAAAGAATAGAAACTATTTTCTTAAAGTAAACAGTCTTGTTGAGGCTTCCACATATTTTCCAAGACTCAATGGTTTCTTTCTCCCTGTTTTAGGGAACTGGCATAGAACAGCCTTGTTTCAATACCGGTTTTTGAAAGTCGTGGGTGTTTTTTAGTGTTAAATTACTTCAATCACAGCAAAGTCTTTAAAAAAAGAAAAAAAAAAAGTACTCTCCCTCCCACACCTTTCCACTCTCTAGCTGATGTTTACTGTCTCCTCACTACCCTTTTTCTCTCGTTCGTTTTCATTAAAAAAGGTTTTGATCCACTTTTTCAGGCTACACAGCACATACCGCGTCATCCCTTTGATGTTTCTGTGTATAGCACTGTTCATTGCATTTTATTTATTTATCTATTTTTTTAGGAGGGCCTTATAAATTGCAAGAGTAAACCAAAATACAAAAGGCCAGATACCTACTTTCAACGGGAAGCGGATAGACATCACCCTTTTATTTCCACCTGCCCTCAAGCCACATACACGCTTTCTTCCCCATGGAGAAAAAAAGAACACTCTTCTAAACAAAGGATGAAAAAAATTCTTATGGCCAATAACTCTGCTTTTAAATTCCTTCTTGCAATGTCTTTGCCAGTCTAGTACAAAGTAGTTCCAGCTGACCATGACTAAGCAACCATCAAGCTGCAAACTTCAGGTTTTGCTCAATTTTTATTGCATCTTTCCAAGCCAGTGGTCCTCAAATATTTTACACTAGTTCCTCTTCCCGTATCTACGTCCTCCCACCGCCTCCCACTGTTCCCATCAGACACAAACAGCCAATCTCCACGCAGCCCAGTACCAAAGCATAAAAGCCCCTACCACTGACCTCTCTCCCCAAATTCCCTGTAACTCCAATATACACAAACCTGTCTTCAGCTTCTAGGCAGTGCAATCTCTTCCAATCCAACAACCCAGGTTGTTTCCCAACTAGTCATCCCTCCAAACTTGCTGCTTTCCAGAAGTCATAGATGCCTTTCGCAGTTTCTACATGCCCAAAAGTTATAACAAGAGCTACCTTTTCTGCTCCCCGTGCTGCCTTACATCCCTCCTTTTCCCCTTCTGTTCTTGTGCGTCAGCTCCCCCCAGAAGAGCAAAGAGGGGCTCTGCCCAGAGCTCTGAGTCAGTGACTCATAAATTGGTGCTCACAACAAGAGGATCCTGATTTTTTCATGAGGCTTCCTAGCTGCCACTATGATATAAAAGAAAGGTCAACAAAGAACAACTTCAACAAGACTAATCAGCTATGTCATGTTGGTTTTATTTCATAGCCAAGGCTGATTAAAGAGCTTTCATTTATTTCTCGTTGCACACCAACAGCTTTGTGCTAAATGCCCTCTTCTCTGCACCAAACCAGGCATTCAAAAGAATAAATAGTCAAGGCTGACAATTTAATCGAAAAGAAACAATCTCATTTCTCAAGAAAAGGGAAAACCAAAATGATTACCTGGTACAGAAACAGTAAGACATGCTACAGAAAAAACAGTGCTGGTTATTTGTTTGGTTTGGAGTTTTCTTCTGTCCTTTTTTTTTCCTAAGGTGTACAAAAAGGTTTGCTAATAATTGCTTAATCACTGTGTATTTAATTATTTGGGTAAAATGAGGCAGTTGAGCAAAATAATTAATGAAAGAAGTTTTCTTGTTTGACTGGTTCAGCCTAAGAGCAAACTTGAGTGCTTATCCGTATTCTGAAACGCAAGTTTGACAAAAATAACTACTAAAAATTGTGCCTTACAATGCTCAGCTACAGGGAAAATGTTTTTTAAAGAAATACTTAGCACTAAATCAGCTTTAAATGCTTATTATAAGAGTGAAGGCTTGAAAATTTTACTTGCCATTTGGCAAGATAAGTAGGAAAATCGAGTCTTGAATGAATGATAACCTTCTAGATGTGAACCCAAAGTGCAGTCCTTCTTGACACAACATACAGCTCTTAAACCTCTGCTACTGAAATTTAATAAAGCAAAATGAAACTGTATTAGTTGGTTCAGTGTCTGAGAGAGTGGTGAAATCCTGAAAAGAACCCCATCGCTTTTATTTTCCCTAATCTTTCTAAACCCCACCCCATAAGGAACCAAAGATGGAGAAGCCTCCACTAGCCACAGCTACTCAAAGCAGAGTATACTCTATAGCAAGGGAGTTCCCCTAAAAGTTCAAAGAGTAGCCCAGCTGTTGTCTTCTACCGATGTCTTCTCCCAGTATTGTCTTGCCATGACACTGTGAATTAGGACCACAGGTATCTATTCTTGAGGAATGGAGTAGCAACAACACACTTTGATATAGAGTAAAAAAAAGGTTTTTAGAAGTGTATTTGGTCAAGTTAGTTGCAAACATAAAATTCCATTTGGTATTTTTAACACAACGAGTTTTGTGGCAACAACTAAGCCATAAACTGGTTTAACCTGGTGAGATTCACAAGGTGCATGTGGCAGTAGATGAAACAATCTCTCTGAAATCTCTTATCTTTTCAGACTAATTTAAAAATCTCATGAAAAAATAGCTATGTATTTGTCATAAGTTACTTATCATAGTGATTTTCTATTCTAAAAAGGAGTGTTCTTGGCACAAACAGCTCACAATGGCCCACTTAAAAACCTAGCAAACAATCTGAATATTTGAAGAGGAAAATGAGTCAGTCTGTATATAGTATAAAAATTGTGAAAGGGGGAAGGGAAGCATGGAAAACATTGTAGCTAACCTGGGAAGCAGAGAAGATGCTCAGATGCTCCCTGTAAAGCTCGTGGAAAGAAACAGTAACACTGCTGCATAGATTATCTTCAGGGGAGAACATATGGACAAGGATTATTACAGAAGATACCACTGTAAATTAAATTAACCTATGGGTGTTGAAGATATCATGAGTTATTACATATAGTAAAAGGGAAAGAGCGATCTGATACACTTCAAATCTCAAGTGTAAAAATAAGTCAAATCTTTTAAATTTCTTCACCATTTAGAAATAGTCTGCTCCCACTTACTAGATGTGATCTCCACTCAGTTAAGATCATTTCCTGCGCAACGCAGGGCAAGTTAACTTCCCCTGGTTCACAGGCACTGAAACGTATGAGGAACCAAGGAATGCACAAGATGTAACTGCCCTCGGTACAGCAGAACGAGTAAAAAGTCATGCTTGCACTGCATCTTTAATGATATCATGATCTCCTCACTTATAACTTATAGGGAGTACATGCAAGAAGCCACAACTCAGGCTGTGCAGGAAGTTAATGAAATGCATTAACTCAAGATTCATAAAGCAATAAAGAATTGGCAAATATAGGGCAAACCCCAGTTCATAAAAAGAAAGATAAACCAGAAGTTCCCTCTACATCAAAGCAATTTACTTTGGATTGGCTGACACCTAGAACACCATACGGAAATGCACAGAAGCTACAAAGGTCCCAGCAGATGATTTCCACTAGGAACATGTTTTCCCTGAATACTGAAAATGTCACTTTTTAGACTCTGATTTGATTAAAATACATAATATCCAAGCTAAGAAGCTAAGCTGAAGGCTAAGCATAGGGTAAATACAGAGTCTCATCCCAAGAGATAACATCCACAGTCAAAGCAAAGCCAGTGTGTGTTGTCCAAGGTATATCATTCCAGGAAAAACATCACCTTGCATACTCTGTGACACCTCAGAGAGGTAGCAACCTATTGCACACGGAATGCTTATAGCCCACGTAGTTTCTACCTCATTCTTCTCACCTCAACACTGCCTACTTCCTAACTTCAGTAGCTCAGTAGGCAGGTTATCATGCATTCTTTTCTGTGGCCCCTGTCTCTTGTTTGACTTTTATAGAATGGAAATGTAGCTCAGAACTCCAGGTTCCAGTGATAGCAAAGAATCTGAAAGATAAATACTTAAATATTTCAGTATTGATGTTGTTACAGATCTATCCAATATGGGATAAAACATGGAAATAGACATTATGTTCTTTATTTGTAAGGCCCAGTGCTGTAATCCTTCTTCACTAGCAAGAGAAGTGATGACTTCCATTCTTGAAAACAGAAGCATCAAGTTTTGTGGAAAAAAAAAGGAAATTATTTTAAAAAAACAAAGATAACTCATGCTAACTGCGCTAAAATCTAAGTTAGGTATCTTAAGACAACAAGTCATTTTGATTTAGCATCACTACCTACCAGACTCTTAGTCAGAAAGAAAGATGGGGTGGGGGAGGTTAAAGAAAAGCTTAAAGGAGCTGAACCCAACGCTATCCGGGATGAGAGACAGAGGAACAGTTACAACTATTCTGCTGCTTTGGAAAGCAGCAAGGCATTGGTCCTATTAGGTACAGTTTGTTAGCAAACAGGGCTAAAGATTTTATTTCCTTCTATTCCAGTTCTTGCTAATTCTTGTGGGATGATGTGGATCTTCCCTTTCAGACTCTAAGATTGAAAAGCTGCAGATTTACTTATTTGTATTGTCTAGATATACGATAAAAACAGGACAGCCATATAATTGAACATAAATATTGAAAAAGATCACAATTTAAGAAGGCAAAAGGTTTTCACAGCTTTGTTTTTTCAATTGGATATGCTTATCCTGTTGCATTAATCTTTTCAAAACAACTAGAAACTAATGAATTTAATTTGAAAATAAAAAGGAAATATTTTCCTTGCTATAAAAAACATGCTACAAGTAAAAAAAGAAAAAAAAGATATCTGGACTCCTGTAACTCTGTTATGGGCTATACAATTCCCACAGTAGCTGACTCATCCCTGAATTCACAGTCATCTTCTGAGTTCTGTCAGGCAGATAGCTGATAAGTGTTTTTCATTTCCACACATGAAACATATTGCTTCATTTTGCATTCCTTTTTCTTTTCCCAAGACGGATGCCCCCCATATCCCGCTTCTCCACTCTATCTTGCAAATTAAAGCAAAATAATTCAACCAGATACTGTGCTGTTTGAGGAAACTTGACTTTTTTGGTCTTTCAGACCAACAAAACAAAACTTCTGAGAGCAAGCAGGTCTCTTTATATACAGGTAAAAAAAAATTCAAAACAAATCCCACAAATGAGCTGGACAATCTTAATTCTAACAACCCTCTCTAAGTACAGCTTATTTACTCTGCTGCAATGAGAAAGTCCAATGTAACTTTCTAAGCTATGACTTTACAATATATTCAAATTCAGAACTGTGGGAAATTAGCTGATACCAGACTTGAAATATTCCACAAGTATAATCCCCTTCTATATGCCCATCTCCGTGCTGAATTAGACTAATTCAGCTAAAACAAACCACCCCCCTAAGATGAATACAATAATGAAAAAACTATATCATAAACTTTATGCATGACAGAGCAAACTTGAAGTTGGATATCCTTGTATGAAATCTGCCACCTCTCAACCTCTGATTATACTCAGCTTAATATTGCCATACTGCATGGAATTTTCCATTTTTTTTTAAGGCCTTCCTAAAATGGCAAAAATGATAAAAGCAATTACTGTTTCTAAATAAGCTGTACAGCACACCATCAAAGGGATCCAAACTATGAATCATTTCATGGCAACGTCAATGTCTTTCGCTTAATACAAGGGCCTTAACCTAGAAACCAGAACATTACTTCTCAGTATGACAAGAGCTAGCAACATGCAACATGTCTATAAAATGCCCAGGATTGTAGTAGTTCAGTACCTTCATATCTTGATCCTTCTGTAGTTAAGGGAAGCTTTATCTTTTGTTCTGCCCCACCTAGACAAGAGAAATCACATCTGCCTGTTCATCCTTTCATAATCCAGTAATCCCTTCATAATCCAGGAAATAGAA
>NW_009722558.1:0-27326 GCF_000703405.1 Apaloderma vittatum
GCGGCTTAAACGCGCTGTTAGGGCAACGGGATGTACTTGTGCCCAGCTCTGCCGCGCTCCTGCCTTCTCTTCTGTTGGCGTGTTGACTACAGCAAACCCTGGTCTTAAACTAGTAGTTTGGTGTGTTTCTGGAAACAGAATCACAGAATGTTAGGGGTTGGAAGCGACTTCTGAAGATCATCTAGTCCAACCTTCATCCCAGCATACCTAACCACTACACCATAGCCTCAAGTGCTAGATCTACTGTTTTTTTAAACACCTCCAGGGTTGGTGACTCCACCACCTCCCCGGGCAGCCTGTTCCAGTGCCTCACCACTCGTTCAGTAAAGAACTTCCTCCGAATATCCAATCTAAACTTAACCTGATGCAACTTGAGGCCATTTCCCCTTGTCCTGTCATTAGTCATTAGAGAGAAGAGACCAGCACCAGCCTCACTACAGCCTCCTTTTAGGTAGTTGTAGAGGGCAATAAGGTCTCCTCTCAGCCTCCTCTTCTCCAGACTAAACAAACCCAGTTCCCTCAGCCGCTCTTCATAGGGCATGTTTTCCAGACCTCTCACAAGCCTTGTTGCCCTTCTCTGCACCCGCTCCAGCACCTCAATGTCCTTCTTATACTGTGGTGACCAAAACTGGACACAGTACTCGAGGTGCGGTCTCACGAGTGCCGAGTACAGGGGCATGATCACCTCCCTAAACAATGTACTCTGTGGTGGATCCCTGAAAAAACACTGGAAGAAGGCAGCTTCTTCTCCAGAGAAAATGAGGTCGTAGATAAATGGCCCTGTGAGGCGGGACTAAGCTAAGCTGTTTGTGAGCTAGAAGTGTGATTGTGAAACACAATTGGTAATGTTTGTAACGAAGGTTTCTCAATTAGTTAGAATTCAGTCGTTTAAGCCCACCCCACAAAGGAAACAGATTCTCTGTAGAGAGCAAAAGTTGCTCATTTTTGCAGTGTTGATTCTATTTACCCCCAAATCCCACTTAATACCACTTTGGGGACAGTTCAGTGCTTCCAGTTTGATTTATATTTTGTGTGCATAGTCTGAAGATAGATGTAATATTATCTCAGAATTGGCTTTCCAGCTGTTGTGCTACAATGCCATGAGATCATCTTCAAAATCAATAAGCAGGCTCAGAATTAGTGGCAAAAGAACAGTTGGCTGGCTGAAGCACTAGAAACATAGAAACAGTAGTCACGCTAGTGTGGCCTTCCTTCCAGCTGACTAGACTGCAATACTGCTTAAGGGGTTTTGCTTTTGGAACCTGTGGGTTAAAAATGACCAGATATAAATAATAAAGGCAAAATAGAAGGTTTAGAACAAGCCCTGGCACTTTCATCAATAAAAAAGTTAATTTGAAAGGATGTGGCTGCTGCATGTAGTTCTGGAGTCTGACATAGAGGGTTTTTCACCTTTTTTTTTCTTCACTTTTTTTTTTTTTTAAGGGCCCAATATTTCTGGAAACTGTCTGTCACAATGTTTGGTCCAAAGCACAATTCTACTTGCTTAATCTGACCCTTTAGAAAGTCATTGTGGTGTTTAAAAAGGCAAATACTCTTAGATCCTGAATTTTGCAGTACTGACAGATTGTGATTTATGCTTTAGTCACAATGAGACGAAGCTCAAGTATTGCTGGAAGCAGCGGCCGTCAATCTATGATGGCACTGAGAGTGCAGGACAACAACAAGATGGGTCTTCAAACACCTCAGACGTAAGTGTTGCTGATCGTCGTGCTAATAATACGTATATAGAACTAACTCTGAAGACATTTACTGTAGCATGTTTGAGTGTGTGAGTAGCAACTAAAAAAGAAGTGGGAGCGATGAAAAGAAGACTCCTTACAGTCCAGCATATTTGCTCCAGTTCTGCAAAAAAACTTTCTCTAATCCATTTGTATACCTCTGACACACTTCAAGCTGTAACACTTTTCCTTACATATTTCTTAGGAGGTGGAAGGGTGCATGTGTGTATAAAATGTATACTTATAAATATTCTTGCAGAAGTAGTTTTGATAATGGACTACTGCATTAAAATCAGTTGATTTTTTTTTAAGATACTGCTATGCTGAAGATGCTTTAGGCTTTCATGTACATGTGTTTATAGTTTTTATACATGAGCAAAAGGTGAAATGCTAGAAACAGTCATTTGAACCATTCTCCCTCTCCCGCAGGAAGGACAGAGGTACGTTTGGGAAGCTGAGCATGAGCAAACCTACTTCTGGAGCTTCAGAAAGAAAAGTCAGCTTTTTTGGGAAGAGGTATTGATAGCTTTAGATCTCCATACTGCAAATTAAAACAGTAGCAATCTCGTATAACTTTGTAATTGTTCTGTCTTGACGGATTTTCACTATAGGGAATAATGTAACTGAACCCAGCAGGCCTTCAGCTCTGCCTTCCTCTCCTCTTTGATCGCTAAACAATAATGCTGTGGAGTAGGAATTGCTCTGAGAGCTGTTCTTCCTCTTGGGAACAATATGCACTGCAGACCTTAAGGGCTCCTCAGCACATTTGCCTATTTAAGGCAGAATGATACCTCCAGTACACTCTGCCTTACTTTCTTTTTCTCTCTAAGATGCAAACCTTCAAAAATGCTGTAATCTTTCAGTTTAGTTCATGGCTTTCTGAGTTCTAATGTCTTGCAAGTATCTTCTTTCACAGAACCCCGCTGTTGCAGGGATCTACTGCTTTTAATTATTCCTTAAATATTGTAGTCTTTATTTTCAGTAACCCACATAATTTTGTTTCTTCATCCTTGGGGTATCTTTCTGCTCTATAAAACTTTATTTCTTTCAACAAACTGAGGAAAACATTCATCTAAGGTGCAGTAATCCCTCTGTTGTATGTGTGCATCATGGCTTCCAGGCTGATGCTGTTTTTCCAATCATCCTAAAGAGAAGCCTTCAGACATCCCTTTGCATAACAGATGCACAAAAAAATGGGCTAAAAATAGCAACTGTAGTGACTTAAACATTAGGAGAGTTCTTCTTTAAATGTATTGTCTGTATTTATTTTTGTTCTTAGAACTAGTGGGGCTGGAGGTTCACGCAATAGTCAGTATGGTGTGTTCGGTACAGAGAAGATCAAGGATCCCAGGCCACTTCATGACAAGGCGTTCATCCAACAGTGTATCAAGCAGCTTTGTGAGGTAACTTATTAACTTCTTTTAAATGTATGCTGTTAGGCATGAAAGGTACTAATCAAAATATTTATTTTTCATGGTTATCAACTTTAGATTTTATTTAGTGACTAATATGCCATATTTCTTTTCTCAGTTTCTTGTTGAGAGTGGTTACGCCCATAATGTTTCCATGAAGTCGTTACAGTCTCCATCGGTTAAGGACTTCTTAAAAATCTTCACTTTTATTTATGGATTCCTCTGCCCTTCTTATGAACTGCCTGACTCAAAATTTGAAGAGGAAATTCCCAAAGTTTTTAAAGAGCTTGGGTAAGAGCATTATTATTAGTCTGTTGTGCTAAATAGATATGATACATCTAGAAATTTAAAAGCTAAGAATTGAGCATGATAACTGGGGAGGAATGGATAGGTTTCTGTGTTCAAATGAGACTCTGGAACCACAATGTTGTGATTATTTTGTTTCACTTTTGTTTAGCTCTAAGTTTATTCTCTGATCCTCAGACTCTACTGTACATTTTATATTTGAACTTGCAGAACTTATAGGCTCTTTGAAGCTTGCTTTGTAATGTAGCATCTAATTCATTGTCTTTTTTCCTGTTAAACTTCAGAAGACAGACACAATTTTTTACAGACTCTTCTGGTTCATTCTGTTAATATCTAAGAATTAAAAACCAATTTCATAATGTTGGATCCACTTCCTTTAGTTAATATTCACATTTCCTGTAATTTCTCTTGTCTTGTTTCCAGTCACAGTGTGGAAATAACAAAAATTACCATTGATGTAAAAAAGTCACTAAGCAGCTGGATGTTTTATTTCTAATCTTGATAAATAAGTGTTCAGAATCATTAATGTACCAAGATCTTACTAGAATTAAAGTCCTTTATCTGTTGATAATGGTGAATTTCCAGTCTCATTAAAAAAAAAAAAGTATATTTTATTTCTATAGATTTGAGCCCATGATGACGTCAAAGCACTAGTGCTCCTTAGATGTAGCTATAAATTTCCTTTAACCTGTAACATCTGAAATTACTGACCTAGCTGACAAGTTGAATCCTAAGAAATGTAAAACCTCTCTAAGTTGTACTCTGCTGCACCAAGAGTGAACTCCTCCATAAAAAGACTTATTTGGGAACTCAATTCAAGTTGTCTTTGGAGAGTTAGAAAATGGACATAAATGATTCATTTTAAAAAACTCTCAGGCTGAATGGCTTATGAGCACTTGTTTGAAACTGTCAGTTCATCAGCTTCTTGTCCTATGTTCTTAAAATAAATTTGGGCAGCTGTCACTCTTGAGATGGAATAAAGTCTGCACTTCTGTGTTATCTGATATGCAGAAGATTTTGAGTGAATGTCTAATTATCAATGTAGCCTTTGTGTGTTCCATATTCATAGGTAATATTCATACTTTGATATACAGATCTTAGGAAATTCTTTTCTGTAATTGCATGCCAAGCAGTTTTATTTCTGTTTTCAAAGTGCATTTGACTCAAAAAACAAGAATCTTTCCTTCTAAGAACAGGACTTCTGTCTATCAATTTGTTTGCATATATTGGGAAATATTTCAAGCTGCAGACCTACCTGGGAAGTCTAAATATCATCCATTGGACTATTGCTCTCTCCTTTGCGTTTGTTGCCTTTCCTTCGAGGTCTTTATCTCATCATGAATCACCTGATGCTCACAGGGCACCCAGTTCTTTTTCCTTTTTCCTTTTCCGGGGCCTGTTTCTCCTCCCATAGTAGCTTGAGAATGAAGAAAACACATATGGCTGCTACCAGGACCAAAACAACATACTAAGCTGAATAGGAAGGGGCAAAGGAGTGTATGAAGGAGTAGTTGACAGGGTTTTTTTGTATGAGGCCTTGATTGTTTGTAATCTTTAGATATGCAATTAAAAAAGTCCATTTCTTCAATCATTTCTTCAATAGTTGGCCTGTCAAGGAGGGCAGTTGTCCCGCTCTGCATTTCACTGGTGCAGTCCAACCTTGAGCACTGTGTGCAATTTTGGGCATTTCAACATAAGAAGGACATTGGAATATTAGATTATGCCCAGTGGGGAGTAACTAAGATGATGAAAGGCCTCGAGGGCAAGACTTGTGAGAAGCAGCTGAGGTCGCTTGGCTTGTTCAGAAGGCGAAGGCTGAGGGATGACCTCATAGCAGTCTACAACTTCCTTAAGGAGGAGGGCAGGTGCTGATCTCCTCTCTCTGGTGACCAGTAATAGGAGGAAATGGAATGAAGCTGTGCCAGGGGAAGTTCAGAATTTTGGTTTTATTGCTCTTTGCCACAGCTGTTAAAACTGTATTTTCTTTTGCCCTGTAGGTACCCCTTTGCTCTGTCAAAAAGCTCCATGTACACAGTGGGAGCACCACACACGTGGCCTCAGATTGTGACAGCTTTGGTTTGGTTAATCGATTGTGTCAAGGTAACATTTGTCTTCTTAAACCCAAATATTTCCACTTTTCAGGTTGAGATGTTCCAATACGCAACTCCTAAATGCTTTCTAAAAATCTGTTAGACATTTATGTAAAGAAAAAAGTAGGTGTTCCTACCTGCCATTTAGGAGCTAGTTCTTAGCCTTACTTTTAGTAACTTTTTAAATGAGTTTTTAATGTTATGGTAATATTCTGTTGAACTGTGTGCACTGCATAAATTTATGCACGAGAAAGGTGGGGAAAAATGATGACTTACACATATGTAAAACCAAGAGAAATTAATGGGTATAATGTATCTTCAGTGCAGATCTTGTAACACCTGCCATCTTCTCCTAAATTTGAAGTATAAAGATGGATTTTTCAACAGCAATTATTCAAGTGCCCTGTGGCTGTTGTACAGAGTGTGGAGTTTTGTGTTTGGGTGGTGCCTTTTTTTGTGGGGGGAGGGGGGGATGGGCCTTTTTGTTGGTTGGTTGGTTGGTTTTTTTTAATAGTCTCTGTCGCTGCCAGCTCAGATCTGAGCAAAATTTGGAATCTATGACAGAAGTTCACCACTGCCGAACTGAGCACACATGAAAATCCCATCTGAAAAAGCACGTTTGGCTTAGCAGGGCAGTTTGGCAGGGTTGAACGTCCAGTTAATGCGTCTTCATTTGTGCTTATAGCCAACTAAACACAGGCTTGGTAACCTGATGTGATTGGTCCCATTCTTTAGTAGCACCACTGCAACCTGCTTGCTGAAATCCTAATCCAATGTAACTGCTTCTTATCACAAACATGAAGCTGATATGAAAACTAATGGGGATCTATCTTCATACTTGCTTTTTGTATGTGCACCCATGCCTTTCAGTTGTATACTGCCATGCGGGAAAATGCACCTTCGTTTGATGATGGACAGAGCTGGGGAGGAGAGACGGAGGATGGAATTGTACATAATAAGGTACCATAAAATATAAAGGATTATCAGAATTGTTCAACTGAATTTTGCCATCTGCTGTAAGAACATAACTGACATGTAAACCTCATGAAATTCAACAAGGCCAAGTGCTTATGCTTCAGGGATCACATAATTCAAGATAATAAACTTGTAGGTATTGTATCTGCTGGCCTTGTTAGGTATCCTAGAAAAATGTGTCAAGTGTTTCCAGACTTTTCTTAATGTGAATTCAAGATGCCTCCTTCTGCCTGGATGTCATCTGTTAACATTATGTGCTTAAAGGGAGGAAAAAAGTTGATTTTTACAGAAGCGCAGTCAAACATGTGAGATATTTTTGGTGTATGTTTGATTCCATTACTTGAGTAGATTTAGACTATCTAGATATTTTACAGCTCTTTGAATTGTCTAAATTAAAACTTGTAAAATTTGTTTCAGCTTTTCATGGATTACTCTGTGAAGTGCTATGAGCTCTTCATGAAAGGGAGAGATACTTTTGAGGAATTGGATGCAGAAGTGCAGTCAAAATTAAGTAAGTTTTCATGTTTTAATTAAATATTTGTGTTACTGGTTTCTCTTTTAGTATCAGTTTTGCTCAGTTTGATCTGAGGTAACGCAACCTGCATCGTTACTACTACAGTCATGCTTTGCTATCAGCTCTACCTGTGTAACCCTATTGTTTTCAATGGCTTTGTCACAGTTCTTCAGAGACAAATCCCATCTATGGAGATGTGTTATGGGTTAGGACTGGGCTGGCCACTAAACTGATTACAGATGCTTTCTATTAACCCCTCACCCTTTCCAGAAGAAGAGAAAGAGAATAAGGGAGGGAGATTTACAGGTTGAGAAAAAATAAAACTAAAACAACTTTAATGAAACAGTAACAATAAAAAGAAAAGATAATGCTATTAATAAGAAAATATTTAAATATATGCAAAGCCCATATTGCAGCTCCCCCACTGAGTCACCAGTGCTGCTGTGGGGCAGGCACCAGGAAGTCCCAGAGGACCTGTCGGCAGACATGAACACACGGCTGGGGATGGAAGGCAGAAGAATGGACAGTCCTCCTTGGACACCGGCCATAGAAGATGATGGCTTCACCCTTTTGATCCCTTAGCTTTATACTGCTTGTACGACGTGCTTAGAATGGAATTCTTTGGTCACATTTGGGTCACCTGTCCTGTCCGCTCCTACCTTTAAGTGTGACTCTTTTACTTACAACATTTTCACTTAGGGCACTCTATCATGGCATGCAGATCCAGCAGTGACCTTGGTTACTACAGGAGAAAGTATAAGCAAGAGTCTTTCTGCATATCAATCCTTGGTAGTAACTATAAACATCAAGTGTTACCACTAATAGAAGCAGACACTGTCTGAAAAAACATGCTGTTAATTTCGGAAAGTGCAGTCTCTTAGAAGAGACATAGCTGAAAAGTAAAATCACTGAACAGAAAATGACAAGACGATAGTTGGTTTTGTCTGACAGAGTTAACAATTAGGAAAAAAAAAGCATTACCAGAGGATGCTTGTCTGAGGAGTAAGGAAATTCATCTTCTAAAAGCTTTGAAAACAGTCTGCAAGAGTTCCATATTCTGTTCTGAAGTTTTCCATATATGACTCAGCATGCACCTGTGTTTGTCTTCAGGTAGATGGCAAAGTATTATTTTTTGGTTTTTAACTCATTCATTTCATCACCTACAGAAATACAAACAGAATATAAGAACAAGGGGGAAAAATACTTCTAACTGTCTGTGCTGTCCTATGAAAAGCCACGCTAAGAACACTTCTGTTGCAAACTGGAGCCATCAGTTGGAGAGGCAACATAAGCTGCCAAACTGTTACTACATATTAGGAGGAAAAAGTAATTATGCCATTGTTAGACAAAGACTAAGGGAAGTAAGGGAAAAGATGTCTCAAAAGGCAAGGAAGTACGTGGATGAGAAAGGAGTATAAAGCAGACTACCTTGTGAAGCTAGAACAGATGAAACTTGCCTAGCAACCACTAATCTATAGTGTGGGCTTATCCTGGTTTCACTGGGATAGAATCCCAGCCCAGCCAGGGGCTTAAGGTGTGGGGCAAAAGCCAGGGCAGCTGGCCCGAGCTGGCTCACAGGAGTATCCCATACATGTCATGCTCATTATAAAGGGGGATGATTTCCGAGGATGGGAGCTACTTTTGCTGCTTCTGCTCCTTTCCATCCGTGAAGGGACTCGGTTACCATTCTGCTCCCCAGGACTGCTTTCTTGTTTATTGTGACCAATGTACATTCACTGGGCCAAGTATAACTTTATATAATAATGCCATTAGTATTAATATTAGTTTTGCTGCTTCATTGAGTTTGTTTTCATGTCAGCCCATGGATCTCCTCCTTTTCCCGTTCCCCCTTCTCTGCTGTGGAGGAGTCATCAGGTGACAGAGCAACTGCTTTAGTTTAGCCCTGGATATGAGCTAAACAGGAGTGATTTTGAGCTTTTGATGCCATGAAGACTAAAAAACTTAATTTCTGGTTTGCTTTTGGATTTTCTCTTATTGAGTTTGTAATGAACAGGTTTTTAGATGGATTTGTTGGTTGGGCTTTGTGATATTGTTCGGTTTTTGTGGTTTGTTGGGGTTTTTTTAGTTTAAAATAATTCTCCAGATAATTAATATTTACTCTGTTGAAACTAAGCACAGCTATTCAGATTAGGTGAGGAAATTCAGTGAGATTAATTTGTAACCACTTTCTCTCCCCTCCTTTTCCCCCTCACCAGAGGACTTATTTAATGTAGATGAATTCCAAATAGAAAGTTTAGCAGCTGACAACAAAAGACTTCAGGAAGAGATTGCAAGACTAGAAAAAGAAAAGGAAAGCGAGCCGGTTAGTAAACTGTGTCTGTGCTTGTTTATATGCTGCAGTTGAATTTTCTCTTATTGACCATTATTGTATTATTAAAGAAAGATACTGATGATACATTACAACAAATGGAAAATTATTTTCAGTGCTCTATGAGATTTTAATTAGGGCAGGTTATCACAGACTCTCTACCATGACAGTACAAGCCATTTACTGTGAAGTACTATTTGTTTGATGTTATGCAGATATTTTCACAGACTCATGGAATGTTTTGGATTGGAAGGGACCTTTAGAGGTCACCTAGTCCAACCCGCCTGTAATGAGCAGAGATATCTTTAACTAGACCAGGTTGCTCAGAGCCCTATCTAATCTGGCCCTGAACATTTCCAGGGATGGGGCTTCTACCATCTCTCTGGGCAACTTGTGCCAGGGTTTCACCACCTTTGTCATAAAAAATTTCCTCCTTCTTTCTAGTCTAAATTTACGCTTGTAGTTTAAAGCCACTACTCCTTCTCCTGTTGCAGCAATCTCTGCTAAAAACATTGTCCCTGTAACTTTCAGGTAATGAGATCTTGCATTAGCTGAAATACTAATAAAATATTTGAAAAAAAACAACTTTTTTTTTTTTTCCTGAACTTCAACATTGTCTTTTCCAAAAGTGTTGGTGCAAGGACTTGTTAGGGGATGAAAGCATGGGATTCAGTGGTAACAATATATTTTAGGGAAAATATTTTGTTTGAAAAGATAGATTCTACTTTTAATACATCAAGAGTTTAGAAATGGTTTAGTGGCAGTGAAGCTGGCAAATTGAGATTCCTGCCTACTGTGCAAAATGTGCTGCTTGTATTCCTAGCTTTCCTTGCCTTTAGTTCTATCTGCCTTTTGTATATTACTATATTTAAGTTGTGATTTACGTGTAGTAAAATCTTTAGGAAAGTTCAGACTAAATGCTGAAATGCAAGAATTAATGTAGAAATCACCTTTTCAGCCTTTTTGGTTTTGCTTTGAAGATGCTTAACTTGATAAAAATTATTAAAATTCTTTAATTTTATATTGAGACTATCGAAGTTGACCAGTTGTCTTGTCTGGAAAGTAAGATCGTTATTTTAGATTAATATAACAGTGGTTGTTCTTTCCATCCATTTACTAGGATCGTAGAGTATCTCTGCGAAATGTGAAATCGTCTCTTCAAGCAGATGTCCAGAAATACCAGGCTTATTTGGCTAATCTGGAATCTCATATAGCCATCCTTGATCAAAAAATGGAAGGTGTTAATGAGGAAGTTGAGACAGTAGGTAAGGCGGCCTTGGTCACAAACAGGATAGTGGAGCTAGAAATAGGTTTGAAGTAATTGTAGTTCTTAGCTTCAGGCCAGACTGAGATACTTTATGTTGATGCTACAAATAAACCTTCCAAAACGAATTGCTGATAAAGAAATGTTTGGCTTATAGCTGCTTGTACACTAAAGTAATGAAATACAGCTATTATTTACTCATTAAAATACAGAGAGATTAGATCTAAATAGATAGGCTGGTATTTCATAACCATTTCACAAATGTGTGTTTTGTGAACTTAGAGATGGAAGTAGAATCAATGAAGCAAGAAAATGCCCGGCTCCAGCACATCTTTGATAACCAAAAATACTCAGTTGCGGACATTGAGAGAATAAATCATGAGAGAAATGAGTTGCAGCAAACCATCAACAAGCTGACTAAGGAAGTAGAAGCAGAAGAACATCAGCTGTGGAATGAAGAGCTAAAATATGCGAGGAATAAAGAGGCGGTATGTGAAAATCCTTCTACAATGAGAGGTGGCTGCAAGTTTTCATTATGCAAGCTTAAACTTGAAACTTGAATTATTGGTAACGTCTTTCTGAAATAATCCAACAGCAGCATAGATATATCTTAACTGGCTAAATGGCATGAATGGCTTCTATTTACAATCTCTGAAAAATGTTTTCTTTCTTTGCCCTTTTTCTCTTTTGAACATAATTGAAATGTATTCTTTCTATTGTGTTTCTCTACTGTAAGGGATAGAGCTAGAATAGGTGCCACCGTCCACTCTCACTGTTTTAGCATCATGAGCTTTGATAACATTAGCTTGAAATTACTTTGGTAAAACAACCCACTTTGGGCTAATGTTGACATTTCATAGCAATTGAATCAGTATCTCTGCAGGCATTTAGTGCTAGTTTGGTCCCTTATGTGGAGGTTCTAATAGGTTTTAATGGCAAAATTCAGTTTTCTCAAAGGTGGTGAAAAGATGTAGGTCGTGTAAGTGGTGGCATTTAAAAGCTTCTGCTTTGTTAGAGAACTAAACCAAAAGTTTCAAATAGGTTTTGCATTTGGCAGGGTTTCAGTTTATCAGACACTTGGTATTGTCTTAAACTCGTTACACTATGTAAGCATGAAGAACATGAAACTGGAAAAAATAGTTTTATATTATTTGATGTTTGCATAAATGGCATTCATTAATCAGAACACAGAGCATTTAATAAGCTTTGTTTAGAGGTATGCTCAAATTAAAATTCGCACATGAAACTGTTATTAGGCTGTGTGGCTATGTGGCAGTTCCTGTCAAAACCCATGACAGAAGGTGTATCAGCATGATGACTGATGATTGGTTTAGTTATTTGTATTTCCAGGTGTGTTTTTACCTCACTATGAACTAATCCTCAAAAAGTTGTGGCAGGACAAAATACGGCACATGACTAGGGAAAACCACAGGTGGAACTATTGAGTTTCACCCCTACACACTGAAAAACCCTGCAGAGCAAACTCTGAAAGAATCAGTAAAGCAGCACTTAATCCAAGTAATACAAACTGCTGAACTGTCAATACATACAGCTCTTGAATACTGCATCACGACTTGGAATCTTGTTTGTACGCAGCAACTCAGAAATCTGTTCTTAAAGTAATATAGGGTACTTTTTGCAAAGCTTTTCAGTTGTATTTCTCCTGTGATTTTGCCCCTTTTTTTCCTCTGCACAGATCGAAATGCAACTGGCAGAGTATCATAAACTGGCTCGAAAGCTGAAATTAATTCCAGTAAGTGCTGAGAATTCCAAAGGCCACGACTTTGAGATTCAGTTTAATCCTGAGGCAGGACCAAATTGCCTTGTCAAATATAGAACTCAGATCAAGGTAAGTAAATACTGAATGTTTCTGTTACCACTCACAAAAAAACGTGTTTCTTTGGAAATACCGGAAAGGTCTCAACTCTTCCATGAAACTTCATTGAAAAGCTTCTGTGATGCATTACCATAACTACATTATTGCACAGGAAGTAAGTTTGGGTTTGGAGGGTACAGCAGCCTAAATAAAATAAAACAAAACAGGAGAAGGAAAAGCTGTACTGGGGTACATCGTATTTCACACTAAAAAATTCCAGTAGCCAGATCTTATACGTGTATTACAGGCTCCCCTTATGGAGATCATAAACCAGACTGAGGAAGAAATTAGGAATGCTACTCAACGAAAAATGACTTTGGAAGATACTTTGGAACAGGTATGTTAGTTAATGAAGATTAGGACTAAGGTACTATACTGTTACCTGCTGGTCTCATCTGACCTTTTGCTTGGGTGAAATGTGGTGTGGGGGGTTGTTCTTTGGGTTGGTTTTGTTGAGGTCCCCTGTTGTGTCAGGTTTTGGGGAAGGGAGAGGAAAGCTGTGAGAAGATTGCTTTAATTATGATGGAACCTGAAGTTTTTGTGAGAATTAGGATCTACTCCTGTTGGTTGAAATTATATGTATTCGCTCTATTGAAGATTATACAGCTTACATATGTTTGACCATAAACATTGGAAAGACTTGTTTTTAAGTTACCCAGTCCAGTCTGTTGCTTGGCTTATCAACACTGACAAGTTGTGATCAAGATGATTTTTAGCAACATTAGGTTCAGGATGGATTGGAAGAAGAATTTTATTTGCCCACTCTTCTTTACCTACAGCATTTTTTTGTTGCTGAGCATGACAGTATGTGGTATGGAATAATCTTTTGGCCAGTTTTGGTCAGCTGTCCTGGTTGTGTGCCTTCCCAACCTCTTGTCCACCACTCCCCTACTCATTGAGGGGCTGCGGGAGGGAGAGAAAACCTCAATGCTGTGCAAGTGCTGTTCAACAATAGGCAAAACGTTGATGTGTTACCACACAAGGTACCCTACAGGCTGCTGTGAAGAAAGTCAGTCCCAGCCTGACCTAATTTAAATACTTTTGGGCAACCATGTGTTGTTTGTGACAGCATAAATTTGTATGTTGGAATTCTCTTTGAATTATATTTTCGTGGTCGTGTTTTCATTCTAGGTAAATGTAATGGTAGTGGACAAGAAAAGCAGTGTGAAAACGCTGAAAGAAGAAGCTGAAAAGCTGGATGGCCTCTACCATCAGAAGCTTAAGGTAGAACTTCTTCTAGGTTTTTGCCAACTTATCCTTAATGATATCCTTAATCTTTGTATTTATACCTGAGTTTGGGGTTCCTATTGTTGTTTATTTGTACCTCCAACCTTGCCTCTGTACGTTCCTCTTTCAGGATTGTCTCCTTTTTGGAAATATTCGAGTGCTACCTTAAGTTAGTCAGTTTTCACGTTCTGATAAGAGAATCTAGCATCATACTTTGACAGTTCCTGTAAATCATAAGCTGCTACAACCCGTAATAAAAGCAGTGGCAATCATTTCCTGAACGTAGGATGGTCTGAGGTGCATGTGCTCAATTTAAAGTTAACACAATCTGCCTTGTCTATTCAGTCTGTATATAATAAATACCCTTAAAGTTTTAATAAACATGTTTAATAGCATTATTTGACTAAAAGCACATTAAATGTTTTAATGACATAAAATTGTTGCATTCTCTTTTCTTCTTCCCCAGTGGGGGAGCATTCCCAATCCTTTTCTTCACTTCCAATTTACTAACAAAACAGTCCCCTGAGTTAACAACCAAGTGGCTGCTTCAGTACCTGCCAGCTTTTCTGACAGCTTGGCTTCGATGGGGCTGTAGTGCCCAGGAGAAAAATGCTTTTTTCAACTAAGCCAGCATTTAACACATCTGCTCTTTCAAATCCAAACTCCTGTGCTATAACCACTAAATAGAGTTATTTCATTGCTAACATATAGCTTTCAAAAACACCTGAAATTTTGATCTGTGCAGCTGCATAGGCTTTTCTCTTAAGGTGAGCTCATAAAATAGTTAAAACTGGATGGTTATAGTAAGACATAGTCATGTAATTCCTCATGTAATTTTTAAAATGTGCTCTGTAAGACATAAGTATTAAAAATACTTTTGAATTATGATGTTTTAATAATTGACCTGAATTGCATGCTTAGTTGATGGCAGAATTTAGTCTAGTTTTGTACATTTAATTGTACTAAGTATAATGTCAACAGTGCCATTCTCCTTGGAGAGATAATTGCTTACATTTTGTACTCATCTTTAAGACACAAAATGGAAAAGCAAGTTTCTTATTCAAATGTGATATTATCTTTTCAATCTATAAACAGCTGTTCATGATGTTCCATTTCTAAGCTATTTAAAATATGAAAATAACATTTTTTGAAATGAACTTTGAAGAAAAAATAACTGGAATGCAGACCTTGAAATACAGTTAGAGAAATAAAGAGAAGGTTTGGCTGGTTTGAGATGAAAGACAATACAGAAAATACCTGAAACTTTACGTTTGGGGGGGGACGTCTTTGGGTTTTCTTAGTGCTGAGTTTGGAGTTACTTGTATGAATTGTGAATGGAAATATTGGGATGTAATCTGGCAATATAAAGGAGAAAAAAAAACCCTAATTATTCCTGAATTATGCAATTTTGGTTTTATTTTTTCCTCTTATGTTTACAGGAGGCAGAAGAGGAAGAGCAAAAATGCGCAAATGAACTGGAATTGTTAGAGAAGCATAAAAAACTGCTTGAGAGTGGTGTCAATGAAGGTCTCAGTGAAGCCACAAATGAATTGCATGATCTTCAACGACAGTAAGGCCCATAACTTCAAGTTGTTTGTGCAGTTTATTTTGAGGTTTATGTGTTTTAAGGATAAAGATGTTTTGTTGAATCCTAACATAAAATTCTTTGGTGGGTGGATATCCATCTCAATATAGTAATTTCACAAATTCACAGTTGAAATATGTTTCTCCTTGAGACTTAATATTTTGGTAGAATATCTACCTGCTCTATCCGAACTCCTGTTTTCAATGTAATTTTTTCATATATATGGCTCTAGTAAGGTTCATTTCCAAACTTATGTGACAAAAACATTTTACAGCCTAAAGTCTGGAAAGATTATTTTGACTGCAAGGTCCTTTTTTGTATTAATATACAAATCTAACTTGGCTCAGGTTAATAATCATGGCAATAATAATAGAAAAACTTAAAGCTAAATGTGGCAATACATCAGACTTGGTGAAATGATTGTTTTAGATGTCTGGAATTTTATAATTATGGATGTGACTTTCTGAGTGTCTTTTTAGATATCAAGTTGTTATCCAAACAACAACAGAAGAGAGCAGGAAAGCTGGTGATAACTTGAATCGTCTTTTAGAAGTGATTGCTACTCATGTAGTATCTATAGAGGTAAGCTAAAATTTGATATTCAGAATTAAATCTTTCTAGAGACATTTTCAACTGCAGTTAAACACACGGAAATTAGAACTTGCACTCTCCAGTAAATTATCAGTTATTTAGGGCTGTTGCACCAAATCTGTGGATTCTAGTTAATAAATTTGTGACAAAACCTTTGGTATAAATAGTCAGAATTGATCATTTAACTTCAGTACTACCCTTTCAAGTTTAATTTGCTTCTGGTAGACATCTTTTGGAGAATTTAGAAATCACAACCTGTGCAAATGACTGCTTAAAGTGCTTTGGCAGAACCAGTACAGTAGAGACCACAATAACTCTAATAAGCATTCTGTAACTGTTTTCTAGAAATATCTTGATGAACAGAATGTGAAAATTGACAGAGACTATGAAGAATTCATGTCTGAAGATCTGTTGTCAGTCTTGACTGGAATTCTCAACAGTTACAAGAAGAAGGCTGAAAGTCTGTAATTACCAAAAAGGTGACGATGAAAATTTTGCATTTCTTAAGCTCTGTTATGGTGCCTTCTAAAAGGATAGGTACTTACTGTGTTTAGCTGTGAAACTGGTTTTAAATGTAAGGAAATGTTTATGAATTTCCTTTGGTTTACAGACACAAATAGATAAAAGAATTAAACAACATATTTGCATTTTCTTTAAAAAGGCTTTGCCTGCACTTCCCCCTTGCAGTATATTATACCTGATTACAAATATCTGTGACAACACAACTGTGGAGCACCTTAACTTCTTTTTTTTTTTATAATCACATCATTTGTGCTAACCTGTCTCAATAACAAGCCAGAGTGGACTTTGCAATTCTATCTCAAATGTAAAGGGTACTGACAGCTTGAAATACTGCTACTTAAAAATAGCTAGTGGTTTTTGTAAACATGTGAGATTACTAACTGAGAAAAGAGCTAAGTTTTCCATTCTGGAGTATAGTTTGTGCATGTTGTAACACGTGTGTATTTAGCCCCTGTGCATAACAATGTACATCCTTCCCCAAGCTTTTCTTTTGGTAGCAAGACCAAATGTAAATGTCTTTCAGTGTCCTGCTTGTTCACTTACCTATGAAACCGCCCAGAGACCCCTCTTACATGAGTAAGATGATTTTTATTTTTTTTTAACAAAAATCTGTTTGAAAAGATCCGTAGTAATTATACAGGAGTCTTGTAAAGAGTCTATGAGAAAGATAGTTTGAAAACAAAGTTCTGTCTCTAATTGCTCATAGTCCCTAATGAAACTTCACTCTACTTCTTCATACATATACCAGAGAGCTCTAAGTAGAACAATATATGAATTCTGACAATATAGCTAATCAGTTGTAGATTTGGCTAATGTTGGATACATCAAAATGGTCTATGTAAGTCTGTATTCTTCTTGTTAGACCAATAGGACAGACTCTATTTGATTTTATTCTTTTTTTTCTTCCTTAGGAAAGTGGCAGTAAAATTAAAGTATGGGAAGCTCCAGTCCAAATACATTGAAGAAAATGTAACCACGTCTCCTGAACATCTACGTCTTTGTTCTTATCTACTCTGTACATAACTTTGCGTTTTAAAAAAAAAAAAAAAAACCACACAAAAAAAACCCCCACCCCGGCAATTGTCTTGGGCAGTTTAGTTATGATGGTATTTCCTAATGAAAGTATTGAAGTATTTGAATGTTTTTAAGAGTTCAGTGATAAATATCACTGATTCAAATATATAATGATAAAAACAGCTTTGCAGTCTGTTCAAAAGTTTTTAACAGCTGATAGTTAAATGAAGTTGTTCCTTAATTCTATAATTAGACACACTTTTTGGATGAAACGCAGATCCCTAGGATATACAACAAAACTTGTTGGACCATCTGAATACAGACTGTAAATAAAAACTGAATTGTCTTTAGTTCTAGGCTGTTTTCACAGAACATATATAAAACTCAGTTGTCCTTAACATAGTGTATGAATCTTCTTTCTCTGGAATGAGTATTTGGTTTCTGGTATTATGATAATGATGGCATTATTTAAGCTTCTAACTTCCTGTTCTTTTGTTGTACTCCAGAAGTTTAATTTGACAGCTATAAAAGTTTTCTGACAGGTGGATAGTATTTCTGCTTTTTTCTGTTGTCCTCATTCATTTCACCTTTTACAAACTCTTACTTTTTTTTCTGTAACAGCCTAGTCCTTATAAAATTTCAGTTCCTTCTCTTTAGAAGCTTTTTTTCTTTTGTGATCTTTCTGGTATTTCTGATATCTAAATCAGTATTTTTCCAGTTAAGCAAAACTATGAACCATACAGAATAATCACGTTCATTTAAAACAGATGCTTATTCAGGGGCTGTGCTCTCTCTTGGCCGTCTGATCCTTGTTTGTCTCTGCTTCTCTAACTGTCCTCACATTTATTAGGCTCAGTGGTTTCTTTGTAATGAATAGTCTGCAGAGTAGTGCGTTGACCAAGTAAATGAAAGCAAAATAAACGCAATTTCCAAGGACTAATACTAACCTAATGGCAATGGGTTAAAGAATCAAGGTCACAATGACCTTCCTTCATGTACTAGCAAATGTAATATTCTGAAATTAGTCTGAGTAATAAGTCCACATTTGTAATGTTGCTAACATGCTTTTCTTATTGAGTTGAACTATTGGTCTGTGAGTCAGTTAAGTTGAATTGACTTAAGAACCAGCCTGGGCTTTGATCTAGGTTCTGTAAAATACTGTGGGAATTTTTATGTTGTGACATAACATAGATTAACATCGGCCAATGTCTATTAGATAATGCACCTTGACATTTTAAAATAGATGTAATTTTTTAATGTTCCTTGAACATGGCTCCTGTGTGATATTTAAAGTCAGGTAGTCAGTTATTTTCTGGAATATGACTTTTAAATTTAGACAGTAGACATTAGAATATAATTACTGCTTTTAGTTTTGGTTTTTATTCTTTTTTTACCATAATGTAAAGTCTTAATCAGAATGTACCACTGGCACCTGCACATTTCAGTACTATATGTCATTTGTAAATTTTTGTCGTTTGTATGGATACAGTTCCCTCATCTATTGCTAGCGTATCTTTTGTACAGTTTTCTTAATATGCCTTAAGTTTGTGTTTTTATACTCAATAAAATGTTTTAAACCTGTTTCTTTGAAAGATAAATTCTTGCTGCAAGTATAGAAATATGACATAAAAAGCACAATTAACTTGATTATTTTGGAGGAACTAGGTAATTATCTTAGCAGCAGATACTAATTCCCTGACTATCCTTGCTGTTAAATATGTGTTCTGTAGATGAATAATAAATATAGCAACATCTGTTTCCTATAAATTGAGAATAAAAATAGTTTAAGCTTTTTAAAAATAGATGGCTGTATTAAAACTCTAAGGAACAGAGGTCAAAGCTACTTTGACAACAGATTTATGCACATATGTATTACTTTGGCATTAGTCTTCCCAACCAACATTTTATATCTTAAGAATTAAAAGACTAAAGTATATAAGCGTTAAAAGAGCACTCTTCCATTTGACTTTTTTGGTTTTTTACCTAGTTATAAAAAACCCAACACTTGATGCTGTAGAAGGATGGCAGAACTCTGCTGTATAGCTTTGTTCTCTTCCCAGAGTATGTTGTTTTTCAGATTTTATTTTCGGAATCACTTAAGAACTTACTTCCTTAGTGCATCATATGCACCTGATAAACCTTTTTTTTAACTTTGCAGTGTCCATTCAGCTCACGTGTATAAGGCTACTTGGGTCATGCTTGTTGGTTTTGGCACTGTACAGTACTGCACATCTATGCAAGTCTCTAGTTCCAAGCTGGATAACAATATCTTGTTCCCTGCTGGCTCTGTAGTGTTTCTAATATTTTGTGTACTTTAGCCTTTAATGGGAATTCTCATCTCTGCTCTACCTTTTGTGGTAGAATTGAAAAAAAAACACTTATCCTCTTATTTCTGGAAAAAGTACAAAAGAAGAAAACACCGACAGCTGAAGACATTCCTTTTTCAATAAGAAACTCTGTGTAATCATTATATATGACAGGTCAGGCAACAGTAATCATTGCCAAGCAGAGAAAATGCTTTAAATTATTTATTGCTTATACTTGAGCCTGGCCACGGTACTGACCTGGCCAGAGGTACTATATAACACATTACAAGTTCCAGGTCTGCTGTGCTCTGCTCCTCTCTGAAGGGTGGACCTTTTGTGAAATGCCATTCCTAAAGGTCTACCAGTCCCAGTATTTGTCCAAAGTAAATAGGATCACAGGGCTGTCTACAGGATGACTGCTTGTGCTGCCCCTTCATTCCAGATGTCCTTACTAACAGCATTGTGATAACAAGTCTTTGTGATGTGTGGTCTGTATGGTGTTTTCCTAAGACTCTCCTGTGAGACCACATGTTTTTGGCAGTGTCTTTAACTGATCAGCATTTTAGTCTTAAGAACCCTTTGCACAGGGCTATGATTTAAAAGGCACATTAAATTGTCTGTTACTCCATTTTCACATCCACTGAAATATTTACCAGTTTGGCAAGACTACAAAGCAGAAGGAAAGACAGGCGGTGATGGGATGTGTATAAATATTTTGAAACAAGCAAGATGTATGGAATTTTGTTTCACTCTTCAAACCAGGATTCAAAATACTGAATGCCTTTGTATCAGTAGAAATCACATGGCCTTTCTTAGAACACTGAACACAAGCACAGTCATGCGTGACTACTGGTGCACCCAACTGAAAGTCTTTTGCTGTTTGGTCTGGAAAAAAGCATCTGGAGTGACCAGTTCTAATTATCTGGTAGGTCTTAATTGGCAAGGGGCAGTATATTTGAAGCACAGAGAGGACACCCAAAGTAACGGGCTCTGCTTGACTAATGCTGTATAGTAACTTACTGTCCCCTCCCACTCCATCAGCTATAAGAAAAGCCGCAGTCACACAAGATAGGAAAAACTACAGCATGTTAAGACAAGTGTAGTTTTTTTAAGAGAAAAAACACAAATTTGAAAGATATAAAATTGTAAAGGAGTAAAACAAGAAATGAGAGCAATGACCAGCCTTTCCCACCTGACTGATAACTTGGAAGATATTCCTCAGGTTTTTTTTATTGTGGATACTGAGCACATAAATGACTATCCTAGAAGCTCTTTAAATCCTAGCTGGCTGTCTTGTGTGCTGCAACAAAAGCTCTGTGATACAGGCTTACAAAATCTCTGCATGGCAAAAGATGCCCACAATGAGAAAGACAGGGCCATGGTTACAGTGTCACCATCCCAAAATCTGGAACTTGAGGCAACACCACACACAGAGACCTTGAAATGACTAAGCAGTCAACTGGTCTTGCCTGGCTGTTTGGCTTGGACTCTGTGACGCCACTGCTGGTGGAGCTGGTGATGAAGGTACTGCTTGATAGTTCAGGAGAAAGCACCATTACCCAGGGTAAAAGGGAAGAGTGACGAAACAGTGCCAAAAGCCAAGATGATACAAAGAGCAAAAGGAGGAAGGAATCCTCCTGAGGAAAGGCAAGCAGTAGCAATGATCAGCTACAAAGAGCTAAAAAAGGAAGATACTCAAATAAGACCCTGTAGCAGCAATATCAACTTAAAGAGCATAATGTCCCACATATGTAGGAGGATCCTTTCTGTGGCAACATATTAGGAAGTTTTCCTATTTGTTACACATTTTACAGGACAAAATGATGTATTTGATCCCACTCTTTGATTTGTGACAGTATTGTTGGAGGGTCTACTTCTGACATGGTCTTTGAAAAAAAATCTTCACAACTGTAACAGCAACAGTGTTCTATAAAACATTAGTGCTTGAAGACAATAATCTCATACTCCAGCATCCCTTCCATAAATTAAAAACTATTTTCTCCCCATATGCATTTGTCAGATACATGTTTTCATGTACTTGTTCAAGAATTGTTCATGTTTCTTCATATCGCAGAAGAAGAAAGTTTTTAAGGTTTGGTCCATCCTCATTAATTTCCCAAATGACTGGTACTAACTGTAGCGGATTACTGTCAGATTTACTTTATGACCACTGCATTTCTGGCTGCAGTCATTTGTCCTTGGTGTGTGAATGGAAAGAGCTTCTCACTAGTTCACTTTTCACAGATGTTCCCTGGTATTGCCATGGCTTCTCTCAAATGGTTCCATGACAATTCTAGAAGAGCTGCCAGGCTAAATCCTACAAGTATCCATCTAGTCAGGTGTCCTCCTTCCAAACACAGCTTTGGAAAATGGTACAAAAGACTCTACAACCATCAGGTGTGGAAAGACTTGTTCTCCAAGTTGAACCCTTCCTACTTAGTAATATTTGGATATTTTATCCTAAGGCCAAAGTATATGACTTCTATTCTCCCAGCAATGCTTTCACTAAATATTTTTTCTAGTTCTTTATCACCTTTCTATTTGTATTTTTAAAAATGGTTTTAAATCTCACTAAATTATTAAGTCTCATTATGTGAAAACATATTTCACAGTTCAATAAAATGTGTTATGAAAAATATATCTTCTATCAGTTCTGCATATTTTTAAATATAACTCCATGTCATGGTTTGAGCCCACCTAGCTGACAACAAAGAACCACACAGACATTTGCTCTCTCCTACCCCCCTCCCTTGTGGGATGGAGAGGAGAAAATTTAACAAAAGGCTTAAGATTAAGGACAGGGAGAACTCACTCACCACTTACAGTCATAGGCAAAATACAGAAAAAAACCATCAATTTGATTTAAATTACAAGACCACCACCAGTTTATTCATCAATCAGATGACAGTAGGATGGTGAGAAAAAAAAACAAAAGATCTTAAATACACCTTGCCCCCGCCCCTCCCTTCCTCCCAGGCTCAGCTTTGCTCCTGATTCTCTGCCTCGTGCCCTCTGGTGGTGCAGCAGGTCAGGGAATGGGGGTTGCAGTCAGTCCATCACAGATCATCTGTGCCACTCCTTTCTCCTCAGAGGACTCCTTACAGTCTTCTGCTCCAGTGTGGTACCCATCTCGCAGAAGACAGTCTTCCGTGAACTTCTCCAACATGAGTCCTTCTCACATAGTTGCAGTTCTTCATAACAACTCCAGGGCAGGTCCCTCCCGTGGGCTGTGGTTCTCCCAGTGATGGACTGCTCCAGCTTGGGCTTCTCTTGAAGTCACAGCATGCTTTGGGCATGGTCCTCTGCTCCAGTGCGGGGTCCTCCATGGGCTGCAGACTAGATTTTGCGCCATCATTAATCTCCTCGGGCTGCAGGGTCTCAGCCTGCCATCTCACCAAGGGCTTCAGTAAAATTTCTGCTCCGGCGCACTTCACACAGACCTTGGTGTCTGCATGGTAGCTCCTTTCGCCTGCCCCTTCTCTCCAAACAAAGAGCTCCCCAACACAAAAGAACTCCCCCAAGAGGTTTTTCTCCTCTTAAATACAGTGATTGCAGAGGCAATAACTTGCTTGGCCTTGGCCTGAGGTGGTATCGTGGTTCAAGCTGACTGCTCAGGCGGGAACAAAGAACCACACGGTCTCCAGCTCACTCCCCTCCCACCCCCATCTCCACAGAGATGTGGAGAGAGAAAACTCAATCAAAAAGGCACAAGGACTAAGATCAAGAACAGGGAGGGTAATAATCTTTCACTTGACTGGTATAAAAACAGAGAGACTTGGGGACAAAACATAGATTTAATTTACCACCATCATTCTTAAGAGTAGGATAGTGAGAGGAACACCTAAATAAATACAACCCAATATTACATACACTCTCTGCGACACCCCTCCCATCTTCCTGGCTATCTCCTCCCCGCCATTAGTGCAGGGGTGAACAAAGGGTGGGGGGTTTGGTCCATCTGGCCATTACTCACAGTCAATGGCAGCTTCTTGAGAAAGACGGCTCCTCACAGTTTCTCCATGCCACGTGGTGCCTACTTCATGCGAGCCAATCCTCTTCCTCCTTGCGAGTCCATCAGGGTCACGGATCACTTCAGGCACATCCCCCACTGATTCTTGGTCACTCTCCTCTCTCACAAGTACTGCCACAGGTACCTCTCGCAGGTACCTCTCTGCAGGTACTGCCGCATCCTGGATGTCTGTTGATCCCCACCCAACTGGCAGGCAATCATCCTCCTGCCATCTCAGCCACCACAGGGCTCCAGGAAAAGGTCCTGCTCCAGCAACCTTTTCCCTCTCCTTCTCCTCCATGACCCTTCTTCCCCTCTTTCTTCTCAGGATGATGTTCCTTTGTTCTCCTCTTACCTCTCCCTCCTCCAGCAGAAAAACTCCCCAACACAAAGACAAGATGGAGACTAGACAAAACCAAAAAGAGACAGAGAACAATGGGGTCGCCTCTTAAACACCTTGATTGCAGAGGCACTGACTGGCCTGGCCCTGGCCAGAGGTGGGTCCAACTTCTACCCAGGGTGGGGGAGGCTCTCGAAGTTTCGAAAGAGTTATCCCACATGGCTCTAGCCCTGCTTCCCAAAAACCCCACCAGGCTCAGACCCATGACAGGTGGGCCCAAATTTTAGCTGTGACTCTGGAATCTTCACACAGGAGCCACCCCTGTAGCCCGCTTTCTACCAAGAAAACCCCACCAGACACAAATTCAGCATAACCCATGTCCCTTCTTTTTGGTTTAGACAGGCCACATGATCCTGACTATCCTTCCTTTTTTTATACCTTTAACTATAATACTTTTGTAGCTCGGAAATCCCAGTCACCTTAGGCACACTTTCCACAACTTCTTATATCCTATCTGTAGTCATCAGAACCGTTATTTCTGTTGGATTTTAAAAGAGCATGTCACATAGTTAAAGTACACAATGAACATTGAGAATTTACGTGAGTTTTACTCACAAAGCCCAGCTGACAATTTGGACCACAGAAGGGTGAATGAACAGTTCATTGTATCTCTCTCTCCTCCACCATCTCTCCTTACATTACCGTCAATTTTTAAACATGCAATTTAATCTGCTGTCACATTGGCCAGATATCTCAGAACCATGGACTGTCTTTACAGTCCTCTCGACTAACTGGATTGTGCTGCACAATCTTAAAGGTCTTTTCCAAACTAAACAACTCTATGATTCTATGAAATTTTGCCACTTCTGTTGCCCATTCATTTTTTTCAGTTACTGAGAATCGAAAAAAAACCCCATCAGATAACATTTCAGTAACCCACTTCATCACATTTACCTTAGCTTGCATGTTATGATGACAACTCACTGTTTATTCTTTAATTTCTGTGTTTCAGACAGTTTTATGAGTAATGATGCTGCCCTTTTGCACCTCGGTAGTTCAAATAATGATCCTGGTTTGTTTCACACCTCAGGGGTTCTCACTAAAGTACTTCTTGTAACGCACCATGTCAGAGGTCTATGGAGTTCCAAATGCAAGATGCCACAGACTCCTCTTAGACATAGAACATTTGTTACCTAAAGGAAGAACAGTGCTTTTTGCTTGTTAATTCCGTATTTGTAGTTTTGTACCTATGAAGCAGTAACATCCAGCATCACTCAATAGACTCTGCCACTGCAACAAGCCTTACTAGAGAGGCTGTGCGCTCTATTCCAGTGAAGGCGCAGCAATTTTCGTTACATGTATATCAAGTATTTGCTATCAGAAACATCCAGTGCTGGAACATAGTTCATATTCTCCCTTGACACAAAGAAATCAGATACTTAATTTATTCCTTGAATGAAACAATTAGATACAGACAGGACATAATGACAAATATATTCTCACACACACATAAAAACCCACATTCCTGAGCATCATCTGAAATATCAAAAGGCAAGATGAAGAAATAGTCACTCTACTGCTATTATTAACTCTGAAAAACAACATGACTTTAAAACCCAGTAGATCAATATGAGCAATATTCCTTTTTCCAGCAAAGAATGTTTTTTTTCCATGAGGACTGAAAATGACTACTCAATTCTTAGTAGAACAGAATACTTATTCCATACCACAGAATTAAAACTTCGCAACTGCAGGCACTCCTTAAACAAGCTTGCAGATAAGCTGAACAATGAGGGCCTTATCTGCATGCAAGTGAAGTGCCTGTATTTCAGGTAGAACCATCCTTCCCACCTTGGCATATTCATTCTGAAACTAGACGAAATAATTCACCAGTTTGTTTGTATTTTTTTTTGCCCCTGAAGTACTTAGTATTCTAAAATAGAAGCACTGTCTCAAGTCTAGAAATACATTAGAATTATGGTGAAAAACAAAATTCTGTTTAACAAACTGACAAAAGAAATAAGGTTTGATATGCCTTTCCAAATTTCATCATGTCATCATTCAGAGTGGCTCTGAGTCATAGACTATACAAAAACTCTCAAAAGACCCTTTCTCTTTTAACCAGGCAGCACAAACGCTTTGTACTCACAAAACGCTGCAGTGCTAAGTTTCACTATGCAATTTGCTTAGAATGTAACTGCATGAACTTCAGTTCTTGAGTGACGGGGCTTTTTTCTGTCATCTGTGTGTTGGGTTTGCCTGGGGCAGAGTTAGCTCTCTTCACAGTAAGCCACTATGGCGTTATGGTTTGGAACTGTGCTGGAAGCTGTGTTGATAGCACAGGGATGTTCTAGTCACTGCTAAGCAGTGCTTGCACAGCACGAAGGTGTCTTCTGTTCCCCACATCACCCTACCAGTGAGGAGGCTGGGGGTGCACAAGGATCTGGGAAAGGATACAGCTGGGACAGCTGACCCCAACTGATCAGAGGGATATCCCATATGACGTGATGCTCAGCACATAAAGCTGGGAGAGATGTTTGGAGTGATGTTGTTTGTCTTCCTAAGTCACCGTTACACCTGATGGCTGGAGATGGCTGAATACCTGCCTGCCCATGGGAAGTGGTGAACGAATTCCTTGGTTTGCTTTGCTCATGTGTGCCGCTTTTACTTTACCTACTGAACTGTCTTTATCTCAACCCACAAGCCTTCTCACTTCTACCCTTGTGATTCTCTGCCCCACCCTACAGGTGGGGAGTGAGTGAGTGGCTGTATGAGGCTTAGTTGCTGGATGGGGTTAAACCATGACAGTCCTTTTTAGTGCCCAAAATGGGGCTGCAAGTGTTCAAGATAACAACAGTTATTTTGATTGGAATGTGGTAGACCAAATTTATAGCTGTTATTGCTGTTTAGCTATTAATCAGCAAGCTCCTGTGCTTGCCATGGGGCTTGCTTGCCTTACTGCATATTAGTCTAGAGGCTGCTTTTTGCTTTTGCTGCTCGGTGTGCTGCTGTACTTGGATTGTGTTGATAACAACAATGATGATGTGCCTAGGCTGGCAGGTGGCCAGGGAACCACTGCTGTTCCTTTGCTGCTATACTGCCCAGGCTGGAATTCCAGTGTGAACTTGAGTCAAAAGGACTGTGACCTATGGATGAGTTCATAGCAGAGCAGGACACCCCAAAGTGTCTGTGGGAGTGGTTATGTCTGTGCCTCAGCAGGCATCTTT
>NW_009722558.1:27357-30330 GCF_000703405.1 Apaloderma vittatum
GTCCAAGAACAAGTCCACACTGGAGGAGGTACACCTTGAAGCATCTGTAGCTGTGGACAAATCTATGCTGCAGCAGACATACCCCTGGAGAGCCTGTGGCTTGTAGATAAGGCTCCACTTCAAAGCAGGTACCCCCTAAGGGACTGTCCATCTGTGGATAAGTCCAAGCTGGAGCAGGGGCAAGAGGAGTTCACCGCAATGTTAAACCGTACGGTCTGGGGTGGAGATGGAAATGGAAATACCATTAAAGTGTCGTAATCCATTATTTGAGTTCCATGTTATAGGAATTACTATAGCTCAAATCACCTGAACTAATGCAGGACACACCTTACAAGAAGCAGTGCAGGTGCAGTACTGACTTGACCCAAGCTGGCCTTGGTGCCCAGTAGCTCCATGCAACACATCACCTCTTGTGTCCTGAGGGACCACTGTAACAGATGGAGACCAAAGTAATGGACTAAATAAACTCAATGGACATTTTGTGGACATTTTTGGACATTTATGTCCATTTTACAGGCACTTCACAGGTGTAGTCCATAGACAAAGGGAATAATATTTGTCTATTGTATCAACGGATGGGAATGGCGTGGTGGTTAATGAGGATACATTGGGTAGTGTGGGACCTGAGCATGATGTAAATGGTATGGAATAAGGGGTAGAGAATGTGCTGGTTTTGGCTTGGTTAGAGCTAAATCTCTCCATAGTGTCTTGTATGGGGGTTATGGTTTGGAATTGTGCTGGAAACAGTGCTGATAATACAGGGATGTTTTTCTTATTACTGAGCAGTGTCTAAACAGCATCAAGGCATCTTCTGCTCCTCACATCACCCAAGCAGCGAGGAGGCTGGAGCTGCACAAGAAGTTGGGAAGGGACACAGCCAGGACAGCTGACCTCAACTGACCAGAGGAATATCCCACACCATGACATGCTCAGTTTATAAAACTGGGGGAAGAAGGAAGCGGGGGACGTTTGGAGTGGTGGCATTTGTGTTCCCAAGTTCCCATTAGGCATGATGAAGACTTGCTTTCCTGGGGATGGCTGAACATCTGCCTACCCATGGGAAGTGCTGAATGAATTCCTTGGTTTGCTTTGCTTATATGCGTGGCTTTTGCTTTACCTGTTGAACTCATGAGTTTTTTCACGTTTACCCTTCAGACTCTCTCCCCCATCTCATCCATGGGGAACAAAGCAAGTGGCTGTGTGGAGCTAAGCTGCCAGATGGAGTTAAACCACAACAATTTGTCACTTTCACCGGTTTCCAAACCTCCCGTGGATGCTGCCACAATCCCCTCCTTTGAAAGCCAATAGTCCTTTAGAACAGAAGCAGCTGCACTCCTCTGAGCGTCCCTGTTTGTACCTTTTCTAGACAAGCAGGACAGAGCGCGTAGAAGGAAGATTGTGTTCTTTTGGACAGTTTTTCATCTCACATTCCTATCCTTAAACTACGCATCCTATGCAACCCCAGAGCATTGCTAAATGAGAAATCAGTAACGTGCAATTTTGTACCAAGAAAGCGTGAAAGTAATTAATTTACAACTGGGGGGAGGGGAGGTATCATCTTTTTAGAGGGCCTGAAGGTCAAAGATCAAGTGTCCTGTTGTATGTCTTCTAGATCTCAATCTATACAAGTAGTTGTATCAGACACTGAAAATGCCACCATCAAATTAAAGAGTGATTACAAATAAAAATATTTCCACTTACAACATTTATGTACAACATTATTCTTAGACCAGAGACTTTTCTTCAGAAATGAGAGCAAATACTGAGGAATCTCTTTAAACTGTTACACTCAGTTGACGGTACTGAAAGGCTATACATAAACTCAGAATGTACGAACAACATGCAGCACGAAAAAATAAACAATTAGTGCAAGAACACACAAAATTCAGAACACATTCAGTGTCTCCAAGTTAACCCCACCAGAAGCATAAATCTAAACGCATAAATTGTGATTATTCTCTGAGCTCATTTATAAAGTGTATCCCAACTATGTGCCTATTTGTTTATGATGAGAGGAAAAGCTATTGGCCTACCCTACAATGAATGAGAAATCAAAAATCCTGGCAAGTATGTTTCACTGGCTCCTTAATGACTGTGAAGACTGTATATATTTCTTAAATTATTTTATTACAACTCCAGTCTTGCAGCTACTCCAGTCCATCCCACTATGGCACAATGCAAAAGTCATACGATCATACAATGGTTTGGGTTGGAAGGGACCTTGATGAGATCATCTAGGTCCAAACCCCCTGCCATGGGCAGGGACACCTCCCACTAGACCAGGTTGCTCAAAGCCCCATCCAGCCTGGCCTGGAACACCTCCAGGGATGAGGCATCCACAGCTTCTCTGAGCCATGTGTTCCAGTGCCTTACCACTGTCATTGTAAAGAACTTCTGTCTAATGCCTAGTCTAAATCTACCCTGCTCCAGTTTAAAACCATTGCCCCTTGTCCTATCACTACAGGCCCTTGTAAGGCCTCTCCAGCCTTCTTTCAGGCCCCCTTCAAGTACTGGAATGCTGCTATAAGGTCTCCCCAGAGCCACCTTTTTTTCTCCAGGCTTAACAACCTCAACTCTCTCAGCCTGTAAGTCCTTGGGGTTTTGCATACACAAAATGCCAAAACCTTGATTAGAAATTTTAATTTATTTTTTAATTGAAATTTGGTTCTTGAGACTGAAGACAATACACCAACTCATCCTTTCAGATAACTAAAGTTTTTCAAGCACTGAACTTCAAAAAAGAGTAAGCGACAGCTGACGGACCTCGATTGCCAGGTGTAGTTTCAGGCAGATGAACTCGGACTTCACACCTCTAGACTGAAGCCAACCTCTGCCGTGCCCACCCCACAGCTAAGTCTCTTCCTCACGCCGTGGGCCCAGGCTCAGCCATGTAGGCTGCGGGTGTGTCCGCCAGGTGACACAATCCGGCCGGCGGCCCCGCACAGCACGCGGGTGCCTCGCCAAACCCCACCC
>NW_009722559.1:0-20221 GCF_000703405.1 Apaloderma vittatum
TTAGTTTGGAGGAGGCTGAGGGGTGACCTCAAAAAATGTTTATAAATACGTTAAGGGGGAGTGCCAGGAGGACGGGGCCAGGCTGTTTTCAGTGATGTCCAATGACAGGACAAGGGGCGATGGGTACAAGCTGGGGAGGTTCCACAAAAATATTAGAAAAAATTTTCCCAGTGAGGGTGCTGGAGCCCTGGCCCAGGCTGACCAGGGAGGGTGTGGAGTCTCCTTCCTTGGAGACATTCAAACCTGCCTGAAGCGTTCCTGTGCGATCTACTGTAGGTGATCCTGCTTTGGTGGGAGGGCTGGACTGGATGATCTTTTGAGGTCCCTTCCAACCCCCAACATTCTGTGATTCTGTAATTTGTAGGAGAATTTCTTTCTGTTGTCTTCCAGCAGAGCTGAGAGACGGGGACTCTTACCCGATCTGAGTGGGTGTGTGCTCCTGTTCCTGCAACTGGAGGGCTCTCTGAGCTTCTCACCGAAAGAACAGAAGGGTTATCATCATTAGTGTTGCTTCGTGAACTACTCATTTAGCGGGCAAACATCACAGGCATGATATATCTGTGAGGACCAGATGGCTAAATTCGACTTGGACTCCACTGAACTGAGTGAAGTTTTATGTTCGTCTAATAGGCCAAATGCTTTTCCGTGTCACCTTCCTTTTTTTTTGTCGCATGGCGCCATGGAGTTACAGCGTGAATGAGTAATTTATGAAACAGCTTTCCTTGAGGAAGGTGAGAGCCGTCCATCTATGCCCACATAGAAGACAAGCAGGATTCTTTAATTTTGTTCAGGAGATTACTGATCTGCAGTTAGTGTTAACCTCTAGAAAGAACGGAGAACCTTTGCGAATAGGTCAGACATTTTTCCTCTTTTTTTTTTTCTTCAGGCTAGAATGAATGCCAACAGGAGTTAGGCTCAACATTTGTAAATTTGAAAGGCGATGCAAGAAAATTAACATTTTCCTGTGTCTGAGTGTATTAGTTCTTGCTTACAAGAAAATAAACAAATAAAGTTGTTAAAGGAATAAATTAAAATTTGACCATGTGTATGATGACTCATGATCCAATTTTGACTGAGAAATTTGGCTCAGCTGTCTGTATATTGTTTTTCTCCCAAAAAAATATTTTTGGAGGGGAAATTACTAAGAATGAGTCAAATGTGTTTCTCCTCATTCTTTCACTTTCATACAAGTAAATAGATTAGTCTGGGGCTAAGTTATGAACTCTAGATGTAAGTTCTTAGCTTTTAAGATCTGAGAAGAAAGAGTTATCTGGAAGCTTTCCTTGGTGCAATTTTATTTTGCTCTTTACTATGCAGCATCATCCCATTCTATGATGATTCCATGATCGTGTGTTTGTGTTTTGGGATTTTCTTTTTATATTTGCAGTTGTAAATAATGCTTCACCTGTTCCTACAAGTTTATCTGTATTTTATGCTTTTTGGTTTTTGGGAGGGATTGATTGCTAAGTTTTCTGGATTTATTTTAGTGCATGAGACTGTTTAGACTATTTGGGAAGTGTACTATTTTTGTCTATTTATGAATATAGCTTTGGGAGGAATGTGACCTTTCAAGAGGGAACATTTTGTACACTATGGCCTTCGGTTGCTGTATCTTTATCTACTAAGGCCCCAAAAAGCTGATTCTGTGATGGCTGCTCAAAGCCCAGTATTAGGGTGAGCTGTGCCTCAGGGGAATGTGGTGTCATTCATACTTTTTTTTATTACCATCTTGTATCAGGCTCAGGGTGTCAGTAACTAAGTCATACCTGCATTATTGTACGATTTTACTTCTTCAGGCAGGGAAAGGCAATGCTGAAGACCACGAGCAATTCCCACTTTTGCACAGAACTGATTTTGGGAAGGTAACAACTGAAAACAGTCTTAAGAGTAATCTTTTCTAATTGCCAACTTTTGGTGTTGCATTCTTGTTTTCTGGCACTTAAGTAGAACTTTTGTGATTAGTTTTAGATCGAATAGAAAGAGTGAGGAACCGTTTGACCTAAGAACATGTGGAACTGCAGACCTTTAAGTTAAGAATATCACACTTAAAGGCTGAGTAGTTAGCCAGCTATTCCCTGATGTAGGATGGGAAATGAGTTGATTTAATTAAGAAATTTTACCCCTCTAGAGGCCTTATCCTTAAGGGAAATTGCATCTCCATTTTTTAATACTTTGTCATTCATATTGTAGATATGTGAGAGAATTTCTCCTTATGTGCCATTGAGGGAATTCAGCAGAAGCACACTTCCATATAGATGTAGATAGTCCTTTGGTCCTGAAATCCAGCTTGGCAAGGATGTGCAGCCTGCTCTGAACATGTGTGGTATAAAGAAATATTATCAAAGGAATCTGAAGGAATGACTGGTAGGAAGGCCTTTCAATGACCCTGAAGGGATTGCTGTCTGTAGGGAATACAAGTAGTTACTGCACCTTGATGTGTTAAATGGTACGTTTGAACTGTTGTCAGTCTATTTCTGATCCTTTTCTGCGAAAGCTGTCAGAAACAGAGCTGTTTGTGAATGTCAGGACCTTTCCATTATCACCATTAGTGAGAACATGACACTTTTAAAGCGCTGCTCTAACATCATTCAGCATCATGCTAGGAGGAAGGACAAGAAAGCCATTGTTGTACCTGTATTTTTTCTCCATGATTTCAGTTCTGAAGCGTATTTAATTTTTTTCTCAGCACCTGTTGGCTTGATCAGGAACCGATGTCTTTCAGTATCTTAGCATGCAGCCTGCGTTTTTCTTATTTCTATTATTTTGATTTCTGTTAGGATATGCTGTCCAGATTCCAAGTGTGTTAAAACTGTTTTTTGTTTCAGAACCAAATTAAGGACTATTATAGCCACACCAACGGAAAAACATTTCTTATTAAAGACTTTGAAAGCTTTGGGAGTTTGGAGGGTAGAATCACAGAATGTTTGGGGTTGGAAGAGACCTCAAAAGATCATCTAGTCCAGCCCCCCTGCCAGAGCAGGGTCACCTAGAAGGAAGTAGATGAAAGTTAGTTTAAATTCTCTTGACATAAATATGGTTGCATTGAAATATGGCTAGAATACCAAACAAGCTTTGATTAAGATATTTCGGTTTAAATGCTTATCTCTATGGAAATATCTTTCTATTGTAAGGATCAGATTGATAATTTAATATCCTTTTGCTTATATTAGAAAAATTGGAGCAAGAAGAGAAACATGCTTAAGGAGGAATGGGAGTAAACAAGTTGCATAGGTCAAATGAGAGACGGGGAAGTTCTTTCTGGTGAAGATGGGATGCTGAAATCGATAAATGTGAAGCTAGTCGATATTAAGGAACTGAGGAAAAGCAGTGACTAAGGTAGGAATAAATGTTTTAAAAGGAATAGTAGATCCTAATGGTGCTGACAGAATTTATGGGATTAGGGAATATTGCAGGTCTAGTGGGAGCTAAGGCATTTACCGCAACCTTTCAAGAGTGAATTTTTAATTCTGCATACTTTAATTCAGACCTGACAAATCCACATGGGGCAGATGGCCAAAGTCAAGGCAGACCAGGTTTGAAAAAAGGAAGGGGAAGGTTATGAATGACCAGACACATGCTGACAGATAAGGATTTACAAAAGGAAATGCTGAGGAAATCAAAGTGAGGTAAAATTACTCCTCAGAACTGATCCAAGAAAGCAACTGAGGCATTGAATAGCCATTCAGAGCAGAGGCTGGGCAGAACACAGGAAAGGCAAAAAGTGCAGTCCCTCATGTGTCTTAACAGCAGAGCCTTGCTAAGTCTGTCCATATGAATTTTCAATTTTTTGCAGTAGTTTAACATAGAGTCAGTGAAAATCTGAAGTCCGTTAAATTCAGTCATAGGAACTGGGTGCAGTCACTTACGGATGCTGCATACTGCAGTGCATCGCTGGGCTAATGCTTTGTCCTTTTTCCCATTTGCCTGGTTTTCCTCTGTGAACTCTGGTCTTTCTCCTTACTTTTCTCTTTTCACTTCTCTCACAAAACTATCACACCACTTAACAGACCCTCAGCATCTGATTATAAAGCTGTAGTACAGTATCTAAGATTCTAGTGTTAAGAATTATTTAACACTGTTTCTTTATCATAGACCTGTTTCGGTGTATGGTGAAATAACTGAAAAGTTTTTCCCCCACTTGAAAATAAACAGGATGGGGATTTATAGTGAACAGAGTAGCCGGTCTAGATTTTCAAGTACTTCCCTATTTAGTAAGAAGGATACAAATTGTGTGGATGAGATGATAATAATAACCTCTGTTTGCTAGTTCCACGGAGAACTTTTGCTATTGAGAATTTGGGGGGGGGGAAGAGAGTTCATTTTTTATGCTTAGTAGGAAATATTAGCATTTGCTATTCCCAGTATTAGGTATTTAGTGCATGTAATTTGGTGTGTGAAAAATGTTGGCTTTATTTATTTTCCAAAAGTCATTTATATGTGTATAAAAGGAAGTTGATAGCAGCAATACTAATATATTCTCACAGGGAAAAATAATGTATGCATCTCCTGCATAGGCAATTCAACCTCCTCCGTATCATTCACCTCTTTCAGAAGGGAGTGGAAACTGTTGTGGTTGTATTCCTGTGAGATGAAAGTTGTAATATTACAAATTACCGCTTGTTTTCAGTATTGACTAGAAAAATAAATGCGATTATATTTCTGAATGTTGAAAATTAAGCAAAATAAAGCAATTGTGTGTGTTTGAGGATCTTTTCACATGAAAAGCTGTATTCACTGAATTCTCATGGGCTCTTTTTCTCACTGTCACGTTTTGTGACGTGAACTCTCAGTTGAATGAACAGCTGCAGTAAAAATGGCACCAGCCAAGTCACAAGGAATTCACAGGAAATTGAGACATTCAAGGCTGTAGTACAAGCCCTTTGGGGCCCTCATTTACCTTGAGAAACGCTTGGGTTTTCATTGGCTTATACCAATAAATCGAGAGGTGCCTAGAAATACGGAGAGGTGTCAAGCACTTGTTTGCAGCACGTCCCCTCAGTGCCTTGGGGCAGGTCTTGTACAAACAGAGCAAAGGTGCTTCCTGGTCACTATAGAGAGAGCTTGTATTTCTGATTGTGGGAACAGGGTTTTTTCTTCTGGTTTTCTACTTTGGATTTACAATGCAAGCATGAAGGTAATACGAGGGAAATGTCAGTGTTGATCAGAAGGATGTTCTAAGGAGAGCAGAATAGGACACCTGCAACACAGGTCAGGTGTTTAAGTTCCTCCATGTTTCTTCTAAACCAAGACTATCTAAGAGCACATTCGTTTGATCTTTGAAAATGCCATCTATTACCTTGTGTGGATGTTGACTGAGTCGAGTCAAAACCTCACTGGGAGGTTTATCCAATCTTCTCGCTCTGCCCCTGGTGCAGCCGGCAGCATCAGCTCTGATGGAGGCGTGCTGAAAGAACAGACCTAGAGGCAGTGAGCAGCTTGCCATCTTCAAACCACGAAATAGCAGAGCTGTTTCTACGATTAATGTTGAGACACTTCAGAACAAATGCTTTATGTACTGAAAGTTTATGCAGTGCTTCCATTTTTTAATTTACTTCTGTAGTGCGCATCTTTAATGCCCAACTTAGTAACTCTTTCAGCAGAGTGATTAACATTTTCATGAGGTGACTGTTAGTGACACCTCAGAAGTCAGTCTGCCCCATAAGCTCAGGCATAGCTACTCTGCACTTAGATGCCATGTGAAAATATAAACCCTTCAAAACCTCCCTTTCACTCCATCCCTCTTTTGTTTTCCTTGTGTACGAGACATTTTTTTTGTATTATTATTTCCACACAATACCATCTTCACCTTATGATCTGCTCCAATTACGGTAGCGAAGATCAAGGTGTGAAGAATCTTAGCAATAAAACCCAAATCTTCTCCCTCACATCCAGCCTAACTAGGATATAATCAAGGTATTTAAAAAAACCCAAAACACAAACCAAAGAACAACAACAACGAAACTCCCCGAACTATAAGCTTAATTTAACTTCTTGTTGAATTTGATGCAGTCTGGGGTGACTGAGTGAGGATGGACCGTGGATATTGCTGTACGTTCTCACGGCCAGTATTACTTCCCCATCTGCCCATAGCAGACAAGGTTTTTTCCCCCCTTTCAGTTTTATAGATTTAAATTGTTCAGCAGCGTAGTTAGGGGAATATTCAAAGGAGGAGTCATAACCAGAAAAAAAGTGGTTTACCTTAGTTGTCATTAGCTGTTCATCTAGAACAGATTGCATAGGATGATCTTCTGGAGTGTGTCTAATTGCTGCGGCATGGTAATTTAGTGGGGACACATTTTTATAATCTAGTTTAAGTGCATCTCTGCCAAGCAACCTCACAGCTTGGTGTGCAGCGATTCAGCTCTAGAAACTAGAGTTTAAATATAGGATCTCATTTGTACGGCCTCCTTTGACCTTCACTCACTGTTATGTATTTGTTTGATTTTTTTTTTTTTTTTTATATGGCATCTGGCATCACTGTGATATCTGAACTAAAATTTACTCTTCACTCTCCATCCCATTTGCCATCCATGAACGCTTGTTCTTTAGCTCAGATTTCAGGTCCAAACAATCCTGTTACCTAGAGTTTTACTTCTGTTTCCCTGTGCTCTGAGCTTTTCTTCTCATATAACATTCACGTTCTTTATCTTACTTTGTGTAAGAACCAGGTTTTCCATTTTTCCTCAAAAGTTTTTACATAGCAACAAACTAAGAACCTTTCAAAAATCACTACCACAGCTCTTTATTGCCCCATTTCTGGATGTCTTTTCTCAAGATCATGCTTCCATTTCCTCTTCTCATTTGTTCACTTCTTTTTTGGCCTCATCTGTCAGGATTTGCTGCCACAGTCTTGAGTCCAACGAGACACAGATCTGTATAATTGTTTCCTTCAGGTTGCCAGGAAAACAGCACAAGCAGGCTCTGTTGCAACTCAGCTGAATTGGTACAGAAAGCATTCCTCAGCCTCGCAGCCTTTCAGTGAGAAACAGGATTTCAAAAGCTAATTTGCTTGTTTTCCTAGCATGATCTTAATTCTACAAGGGAGAGAAGATGATCTAATCTAATTTAATTTTGCTCTTTGAGAAGAAGGGAGATCACTTGGCCAGCTGCTGCTCTGAGCAAACATGGAGCGTGCGGGCTACAAGATAAGCTTTGAACTTTATCAAGTCTCTCGGCAGTATATGCTAATGTGTGCTGCTGGGAGATTTCTGAAACTTTTGCTTCTGATTGTATTAATTAGTGTGCTGCTGCAGATGAGCTGTAACTCACTGTAAAATAAGAACTGTTACACATAGGGCTTTCTCTCCCTGATGCTTTAGTGTTTGGGCAGGGTGGACTGCGAGGATGCGCATTTGGCCTGATTCATGCAATCACAGCACTGCTATCTGTTTTGATTTCTCTTTAAAACTTGAAGCATAATCTCTTCTATTCAAGCTCTTCGTTTGTTAGAAGAGGAAAAAGTGTGTGCTCCTATCCTGTGCTTGAAGAAGAGGAGGGAGCCTTTGTCACTTGTCTAGATGGAAATTCACACAGAATCACAGAATGGTGGAGGTTGGAAGGGACCTCAAAAGATCATCTAGTCCAACCCCCTTGTCAGAGTAGGGTCAATTAGAGTAGATCACACAGGAACGCCAGGTTGGTGATGAAGATACTGAACAGTCCTGGTCCCAGTACCAACCCCTGAGGGACTCCACTAGATACAGGCCTCCAGCTGGGCTATGACCATTGAAACTCTGAGGTACTTCCTTACCACACGTGATAGAAGCCCCAATATTTGGGGAGAAAAACTTCCTTGAAAACCAAACCCAATATAATATAGGGCCTCAGGGTTCTTAAACTAATCTTCCTGGACTCAGTGATCTTCTCTGGACTCGATGATCTTTTAGGTCTCTTCCAGCTGACATGATTCTATGATTCCTCTGAGGTGGATTTGTGTTATTCTTAAACTCGTGGTTTCCCAGTGGCATATGCTTGTGGTTAAAATACAGTTTCATGTCTATCACTCGGACAGGTCTGCTGTCTTTCTCCTTGATATCTCTGCTTCCCTCCCTACAGTGTGGGATCTGGCTTTGCTTGAACATTTAGAGATGTATTACAAGGTGCAGATGTGGTTTTAGCCATGCACAGCAATTTAAAAGTTATATATGTTTTGGAAAAAAAATGAAGCTTTGTCGTGATTACCATTTTAGCTCATCTTGCTGATTAGCTCATCAAGCTGAGCTAACATCTGTGGAATGAGCAGCCTGTCCTGTTTCTTTACGTATCTTTATTTTCTTCCATGCAGTAGTAGTTCAGGATGCTTGAAAAATAAAACTAACCAGGGGTTAAGTTACTTCTGTCCTATATTCTGGGATGTGCAGCAGAAGTCCATGACCGTTCCAAGAGAAGAGTCAGTGTTAGAGTGCTCGAGAGACTTCCCTGCTGCCCTGTTCCACAACCTGAGTAAGATGCAGGGTGAAAGCCAATAACCTATCAGATAATACAGAGTGGGGGGCATAGCATAGATTAAAATGACCTACCCAGGGTTGGGAGGTTATGAATATATGAAATTGGTAACTTAAATCTGTCTCACTTCCTGCATTCCAGGCTTTCTTCTGTCTGTACATTTTTGAGAATTTGCAGTCTGTTAGGACAAAAAGCTTAATTTTCTCTTCATTATATCAGCTTAAAGATATTATAGTTTCTTCATAAAATAACTGACATTTTCATCACCTGTGGTGAGATACTGGCAAGCGCAGGTCCAGGTTACCTGTTTGCATCTAGTCTGGCCCATTGCTAAACGTGATACATCACATGCCTTTGGGATTTAGGTTATATTTAGCCCCCTTAGACATCTCTTTAAGCAAAGAGATCAAAACATTTAGCTAAAATCCTGCTGTTGCATCAAAGACAAGCGTGAACTGCTCAGAAATCTGTGTTTGGATCCAGAGCTGCTTTGTGAGAGCCTTTCCAATACAGGTAATACTGAGAATTATTTTGGCTTTCTTGCTCTGTCACCTATCTCCTTAGGTTTCTTTTCTCTTTTTTCTGAGAGAGACTTAAATAGATGAATCACCAGCATCCTCCCTCTGAAATAAAGAGTTTATTTCTCCTGTATTAAAAAAAACCAACACTGTATCAAGTCCTTCATAAGGATTCCACTCAGTCTCCATCTTTTGTGGAAGCAGAGAAGCCAGTGACATTTTAATCTCAAATTAACTCTTTGCTCAAATTGAAATCAGCCTAATAATTCTCCTCTACTACTTTAATTAAAGGAATGTGGCCACACTGTGGTTTGTTGTTTTTTGTTATCACCCTGCAGATCTCTGCTTTTTTTTTTCCTTTAGCTCTTGAGATAGCAGACTTAATCCTCCCACTTGCTTTTCCGGAATAGTTTTCATTATTCTAAAAGTGCAGGCAATAAGTATTATCTCACTTGATGATAAATATATTTAAAGCTTTCTGAAATTAAGTTCAGATAGGAAATCTGAGACACCTGCATCAGGGTCATAAGTGCACAATGTAATAGCCTATACAGAAATCTGTGGGCTAGGGCAAATTTTCTACGAGCACAGATACTATGCTGTGTATTTTACACATGTACTCCCATACATCTGCTTGGATTTAGGGGAAGGGATAAAAACCGATCAACCTCAGAGCGTATTCCGTGCTTTATTTAGTAGGGCATTGACTTAAGTATTTTCATTTGTTTTACACACGTTTGCTCCTGGCAGTTCATTGATAGTGTAGGTGCCTCCTTGTCTGAGTTGGGGGATGTAGGTCTTCACTTCTGTGCTTCTCTCTACTGGGTGTGCTTGGGCCACAGCTGAGCCTTCTTGTCCTTCCGGGGTAGAAGTGTAATGCTGCAGTAGAATGATGATAAGGTTGTAGAAAACGCACCCAATTCACAATTAAAAGTTGGGTTTTTTCTGCTGTTACCTCATCCCACAACCTGAGACCCAAACAGTAATCTGCATTTTTCCCTTACTATTTACATCACCGTAAATAATAGTGTTTTTACAAAGCGATGGTGTTTTCAAAAATACATGTCTTCATTTATTGTCTTTAACTGAAAGTTTGCTACAAAAAGTCTACTATCCCAGACAGCATAACAATTTCTATTGAGCTCATCGCTTTTAAGGTGGTACAACAGTACTGCAATGGCCACCGCTACACCAATATCAAAGGGAAGTCAAGAAATCCCTGTACACAAATAATGACTTACGCAATCACTATATACCAACAGAGCTGCGGCTGTGCTAGGAGAGGGCAAGTGCTCAGCTGCATGGGGAAAATCTGTAGGTTTAGTAGACATCTTCAGTAATTAGTTCAGGCATGTAAGAGAATCCTGCTAATTTTTAATTACCTGAAAGTAAACTGAGAGCTTGGTAGAGAAGTGAAGGAAGCAGCTTCAGTAAACACACAGCAAACTATCTTTTCCGTAGTCTTTTCACTGCAGCTTAACTTCAGCATGCTTAACAGTTCAAAGTACTTAGGACTGAACTCCCTTAATCAACATTTATTTTTTAAAAAAATCTTATTTTGAATAGTGGTGTAACTGCAACGGCAGTCAATCGGCATTGCAGTAGTGCAATCTTATTGAATTTCTGCCAGGAATGTAAATGAGAAGCCATTCCATTTTAAAAGCTTCAGCTAATACAATTAATTGTGTTCATTTTCAAGGTGATGTCTTGCTTGTTTGGGGAAATGAGCAGAAAGGATTAAAAAAAAAATGGAAATTTCATCAGTGATTACAAAAGACATAGTGATTTACTAATTGCCTTTTGCCATTTCCTGACAGTTTGTATCTCTTACCAGCGAAACAATCTGCCCGAAGTCACTGAACACATTTGTGTGTTGCAAGATTAGGATAAATAAACTACAAGTAATTCTTTAGTGGTAAATTTGTTGTTTTCTTTCATGGGAAACTAGATTAGTCTCGTGTGTTCTGTAGCAAGTGCAACCATTTATGCTGTGACCCCTGTGCTTTAGATTTAAGTGTGTTTTAAAGACCCTAAGTTAGATTTCAGCAGAGCAGAGTGTAGTTGGGAGCAGTCCTCTCTTGCTGGGTCCAGGGGCACAGAGCCTGTGCTCTCAGGATTTCAGCTCCAGGAAACAAAAAGGTCGTGATTTCTATCAGCTGGAAAAAGGGACTATGGACTGCTGCAGATTCTGCATATTTCCCCTCATTGCTGCATCTTCAGAACTCGGTCTCCCACAAATTAGGTGAATGGAATCAGACTTCATGGTCTGATTCAGCTGCTGGGTATCTCATAGGGCAGCAACTCACCTACTGGGATGCCTCCTGGTTCCTTTATTTCTTTACTGCCCTGAGATGTCATTGCTCAGTGACAGACGATATGTGATCTCTTACAGGTGTAGAGGCTCAGATTGCAAAGAAGCAGATGTTACCTTGAAAACAAGGATTATAGTGATGAGCATTTAAGGGAAACTCTCAGTTTGCGTGAATGTAAATGCAGCCAGATATCCACTGCCACCAGTCCCCCCACCCCTCCCAGTTCAAAGCCAGGAGCCTGGCTTACGTTTTGCAAGACAAATTTTAAAAAGAAAAAGCTTCAGAGTCAGAGAAGCCTGAGAACAGACATGATGGGATATTCACGAATCTTTTTAAAGCTCTTTGAGCTTTGATGTAAAATATCTTTGTACTTCTGACAGTTATACTTATTTCTCTTACATTTAAGTGTCATGCATTTCCTATCTACAGGGAGCTACCTGTCCAGCACACCACCTGCACAGATAAAGAGCACAAGAGTTTAGTTTTAATCCCAGCATCTGTGTTACAGGAGGCATACTGTTACACACAAACTTAGTCTGTATTTCCCTGTTCTGTATGTCACAAGGAATGAGGGTGCTCCCACCAGTTGAAAACAGACCAACAGGAAGCTGTGGGATGCTCTGAGAAACCCTCTGTTGCTTGAAGCAGAACTGGGGAACCTGTGCCTAGAGGGACCCGAGTTGCCAGGTGTGCTCAACTGCATCTCTTAACACAAGTATGGCGTCTGTGACCAGTTACCTAACGATGTTTTTAGTTATCTCTTTTCATTTTCTCAAGTACCAACGTAAATATCTAATGTATAATTTTAATCTGTTTAGAATTTAGGAAGATTTTTCCAGTCTTTTTTTGTGTGTGTTTAGTTTTTTGGTTTTAGGTATTCTAAAAACGAATTCATGGGAACCTAAAGATATCACCAAAACACTCAAAAGGGCAATAGCTTCTGCAGTTTTCCTTCTCTGCACTCTGGTACATCCTCACTGGCAGCATGCAGATAACTTGTAAGTTTGTGCAATGAGATTGATTCTGCTGAGTTCTGCAGGAAAGCATATTGAGTGGAGATTGTATCATGGAAGTGAAGACTCATGCAAGAGCCTGATGTGTGGGTTTCTTCGAGCATTTCTAAATTTCACATAGAAATAGAAAAGATGTCCACTTTATGACCTGAGTTGGCAGGTTTGGATCCATGCGCATTCAATGAGGCAGAGCCCCTGCTGATGCCAGCAGTAACTCAGTTCCAGGGTGTTTAACAGACCACAACAAAAGCCTCTAAAAAATATCTGTAGATAAACAGAAAGTATCAGAAGCTGAATAAACAATAAAGGCTCGGACAGCGAATGGGAAAAGAACAAAAATGACACTTGCTGGTTCACTGAGGCTTAAATCATTTCCCTGGAGCCAATTCTGTTTGGGAATGAATAAGTAAATACTTTGTACTGCAACACTGGTTGCTTGTCTAGTAAAAATCAGTTGACAGTTGTGTTGTTTTTTTCCCAAAAACCAGACAGACAAGCCTAGAACTAGCACGATGTTAAATGAAGATGCCTCTGGTACCTGTGTGCCAGGTCTACTTCTCTGGCTGTTGTAAGGGTAATATGATTTGCTGTTTCTGTGATGATTTTGAAAATGTCGTGCAGTTCTTGGCAAGCTGGCATTGTTGTAAATTTGTTCTGTTTTCCCTTGGTTCATCTGCTATTCTTCTCGCGCGAAAAGTGGGGCAGGAGGGAGTGAAATGGCAGTAGTACTTCTTGTGGAGGATCCTTCTCCCTTCTGTTAGAAGCTTGTGCATCTCCCGTGTCGCCTTAAGTGGCGGCAGAAAGCAGAACCTGATCAGGACATGCATTAGACTCTGAATGCAGCACTTACTCTTTTTAATCCCAGTAGTTGTTACTAGCATTGAAAGCCCCTGAGCCCAGTTGAGTTAACTGTTGTGGCTGTTGCCCAGTTGTTTTTCTTCCCTGCCCAAATGAGATGTCTCCCCTGAAAATAACATGAGTCTGGGATGCAGGAGGCACAGCTTTCAAATGTTAAACCAGATGGCAATTATCCTGAGTTTAGTCTCTCATTTGCAATATTCCCAGTTTTTAGAGGTTCCCCCTCCATTTTTTTTTTTTTAAAAGCACTTGTGATTACTGTCATTTGACATTTAACTGGTTGCTAAAGCTGTGTAATGTTTCTTGTGTATTGGGGAGGCAAGGGAATCCTCCCGAGCACGGCAGAGTGGCACAGATGTATGGGAGGGGCCCGGCTCACTTCTCATCTGTATGGAGCTTTAACGGTCCAGTACATACCGTGTCCTGTGTTCCCATTCAGACAGTCTATATTATTTCCCTTCAGATGCCATATTTGCTATAATACTATTTTTCTATGGTTTTAAAGCTTTCTTTTATTTTTCTGAAAAAAATGCGTTTAGAACTCCAACCTTGAATACACCACAGAAGACGTGAGATCCTGCAAGAGATACTGTTCTCATATTAAGTTTGAAGATGCTGAACAACCTTATTTCAACCTTAATGGTGCTATGATTCTACTTTCATGTTGCAGTGTCTTAAACCAAAATTGTTATTTGATCGAGTGACTTGGATTTTTCCAAGTGTTATTTCTGAATTACGGATTTCTGAAATACAAAAATCTGAGGCATTATTATGTAAGATCTCTGCAACAAAAGAAGTCAGCTCGACTTGATCAGGAAAATGTGGAAGAAAGTTGTTGCCCCCAGAGAGTCAATCTGCCTTTTGCAGTTGTTCTGTAATTGCTTTGGACTGCAAAGTGAAAAATAAGTGATCAGGGTTGTTTCATTCCAATATCTCCAGGATGACTACATACGTTCTGATTTATAAACTTGCTTTTCCTTTCATGTCCTGGTACAACTCGTGAGAAGATGTTTGAAGAGCAGGTGATGGTCATTCTGACGGAGTCTGAGGAAGTGGGAATTTTGTGGCATACATCTAAGTTTGCTATTCAGATGACTTGTTTTGGTGGGGTTTTTTTTCAGTTTTCCAAAGAAAAGCATCCCTCTCTCCATTAGGGGTAGCTGTATTGAGCTTCTTGTTCTATGCAAGATAAAAATCTCTGAAAATTTGGGACCCGCTTCTGGCAGGGGAGATTTTAAATTGGACGTTGCTGTTTATTGTTCAAGGTGAACAATTCTTGGCTTCCTTTCAGTGTCTTGTTAAAAAAAGAAACTCAAGCAAAAAAAAAAGAGGGGAGGCAAAGTAGCTGAACCATGCAGACAAGTTCTCCTAATCTTGTTCCTTTTGAGGACTTGTGAAACTCTCAGTTGCTCAAGTAACCTGGGCATCAAACCCAGGTTTTTGGAGTTACCACTCTAGAGAAGGTCTTATTATCTCTGAGATATGTATTTTCTCTTGGGGAGATCAAATATATTTCTTCTTTATCTACCAAAGTGCACTTGGTTGTTATTTATATGTTTGCAGAAGAAACCTTGAATAAAAGAAATCTTGAATAAAAACATCCACTGCTACCTTCCCCCCTTAATTATTTCTTTCAATGATACTCTCAGCATTTGCTTTGATTTATGGTTAGGGGAAAAACTTTCTTTTCAGCTGATGTGGAGTCATTAAATGACTGATGATAAACATTTGATTTTTTTTTACTTATTTAGGTTTTGTGTGTGGTTTTGGTTTTTTCCTTCCAGTGATGAATATAATAAGTACTTCTGTTTAATATTGAGGCTGTAACTAGAATTTTTCTTTAACAATTTAAAAACCTCATTATAGAAATTTACAGAGAACTTTGAGTAAATGCTCAAGGGATTCAGATATTTTAATCCCATTTTCGCAGAAGACAGTGTTTTGAAATGCAAGTTGTATTGGTGTGCTCTCTTTGTATCTCTTAGACACTTTGAAGAATGTTGCATATAAATTATTTATTTGTAGTCATAGCCGTGTTCTATGTATGTGCAATAGGATACTGTATGTTTCCAGTATAATTCCTAATCATATTGTAATAGGCCACTGACAGGTTTCCTAAATCACAATTGATTTGTTGATAACAGGATCAAAATGTTCAAGGGTGCAGATCCAAATTTTAGGATGGGAGGTTGGAAGTTGGGAAAAGTTTGTACTCTTCTTCCAAATTCTGTCATCCTTATCCAGATGTAAAGTGAAATACTGAATGCAAGAGGATCAGCTATTGAATTTATTCTCAAATCTAGTTAGATTGCATAGGCAACAGAAGTAAGAAGTGGAGTTTTTCTTGTGTAGAAGTGGTGATAAGAGAGTACTGAGCACAGTCTGAAGTAGGGGAAGGAATTGCATCATCATCTGGCATGAAGGTTGGTGTTTGTATACGTTAAATAAATTAATTAAAACTATTTATGCAAGACAAATCCATTGAAGAGCTGAAATTGGTGTGTGAGCTGGGCTTAAGTATTTATATTTCACCCCTTTGCTATATAGCAAATTGTCAAAATTGGTAACTCCTAAGCTTGGCTTGTGGAATTTCTTACAGGGATGTGACTGGGAAGTCTGTGGCAAGATACTGAAAATACAAACTTTTTTTAATAAAGATTATTTATAATCAAAAGAATAAAAAGATTAGAACTTGTTTCAGCCCAGAGGTTAGGACAATGTATGATTTGAGAGTTCTAGATAAAGATAAGACAATCAAGCTGTAAAACCTGAAAACAAGGGGAATATAAATAATTGTATAGTTATATATAAAAGGTAATAATAGAGAAAAGGTTTATAAAGGGTAAAACTGATGCCTTTAATGCGTTACCAAGGAGCATTAAAAGCACAATAAAACCTAGACAAATTCTGGACTGAATAAGCAGAACGAGTGAAAATTCTAGCTGACTGCGTTAAGGGGAGCTTACCCTATTACAGAAAGGATGTTAAAACAGAGATGAGGATACAACTAAGGTCAAACTGGAATTGTCTGGGGTCCTGAGGATCTAAAAGTATTAGGGGAGGTTGGAAAAATACAAGTTTAATAGCTTTTAGAAAATAGAGGTGGGAGAAATGATTAATGGGATCTTGTTGAGTTGTAAAGATGTTCTGCTGGGCATCAGGTGGGCAGGTGCCACAGGAACATCTGAGCTGGTGGTGCATTTAAGAACAGGACATTGTGAACTAGAGAGAGGTCTCTGCACATTAATCCCAGTTTCTCAGAATAAAGAGAAATACATCAGAGACTTTGGAGGAGAAGACTAGGATAAAATGGTCTAAGTTCTTTAAAAATATCAGCTAAGATATAACTCTGTATGAGAGGGAAGAGGCTTTTCACCAGCACTTTACCTCCATAAAAAATTCCCAGACTTTCTTTGCAAATGTGTTTTATATGTCTAAAATCTTCTCGCTTAATTGGAATATTGTTGGAGAGTGGAGATTTTAAGATTCAGGTGGCCACTCAGATTGTTAATGAAACTCAAACTATAGAGTGAAGAGAGACTCTGCAATTGTACTGAGAAATGAGCTTTGCTTTGATGTTGCTGTTAAACTGGACTTTCCCCCAAGAGTTTCTGTGTCGTAGCTCCAGACAGGTAGCATTCTTTGCATTTTCTTTTAATTTAAGATGAATAAGATTAAAATTGAAACTTTATTGCTTGAATTTCCAGGGGCCCTACTTGTCAGTCCCAGCTCTTCAGTGATGATGGTTTTGTTTAGTAGTGACAGTGTTCCAATATGTGTTTTAGTCCTGTTGTTTTACTCAACCTTTCCTAACTACAGAACTTGTATTTATTGCTTACATTTCTTTATTAAGGAAATTCAGTATGGAACACACTGTACTAGTGACAAAAATAATATACAGTAGGGTTAAGGGCAAAGAACTGAAACCAAATTTCTTTTTCTGTGGGTTTACTTTAGTATACATGGTATCACTATAGTGGTTTTCTATTCTCTGTTACCTTTTTGACTGCTTTAATTACATAATAAGCATCCATTTAGACTGCACTTGTAGTCAGTAGAATGCATTTGATACATTCTCTGTATCCTACAAATTCCAGTGACCCAGTGTATATGTTCTTCTTGAAATGGAGAAGTATTTCATGTATTTTTGCTGCTAGTTTGACCTTTATTTTCTTAGCACATTTCCAGACTGATTCTTGCAGCCAAAAAGTAAGCATTCGAGCATTATTTTTGTCCATGAAACTATCTATTTTCTCATAATGTGTGCTTCAGATTCTGAGGTTGTTTTTGACATCTGTACATAAGAATGCTATTACTACACTGTAGAATTGTCTGGTAGTACAAGAGAGCACAGATGCTGTTCTTTGTTGGATGCTAGTGGTGGGAATGCCCCTCCTTTTCCATCTGTTGGTCTGGACTCACCCATATATGTTTGAATATTTTAGCAATTCCCTTGAAATGACTCCAGTGGCAAGTATTTCTCACAGGTGACTTTCACAGATTAAGCTGACTTCACTTTGAGAAAACATTGTGCAGTCTCTAGCATTAATGCTTCTTTGATTAGTTGTATCTCTTTGGAGGACTGTTCTACTGTAGGAAGAAATTTAAAATTTCCTGTGTTGGGTGATTCTTTTCCTATTGATGAATGTGAGCGAAGGATACTGTACCCTAGAGCTGTGCCATTCACATAACTTAGTGCTCCTTCAGGTAGTTGGACTGCTGCACCTCGACCTGAGGTTGAAGGACTGAACTGTTTGCCGGTGTGGTAACGGTAATAGAACATCTGCCTCTTCGGAAAGGAATTTGGATGTTCACTGTGGTCCTGCCTGTGGTGGAATTCAAGTGCTTTCACCCCGGTTTTGGATTTGGGAAGCTCCTCAGATTGGGAATGATTTGTAGTCTCCCAGTGTGCTTTCATCTCGACTCCCGAAGTGTGATGGGAGGAGTTATTTGTGCACTGGTGCCATGGAGAGCTGATGACTGTGGTCCATCTTCTCTTCCAGTAAGAAGTGCTCTTAGGAAAGCTAGGGAGGGTCATTCAGGAACTCCTAGTCCTTGGTTAAAGTACTTGCTTTGGGGGGCGTGTTGGCAAAATCCAGGATTAAAGTGTGAGCCTTCAGAGTAATACTTAGGGAAAGGATGGGTGCTTTGCTGTCACAGGGCAGTATTACCACAAAATTTGTTGTGTGGGCTCTACCACTCCAGATGGGGTCTTAAATCCCATTAGCAGGGAAAGAACTGCATTTGAGAAATGCTGAAGATTTGCGCTTCCATTATGATCTTTGCAAATAACAAAGGCAGCGTTGTATCCTTACACTAAACTGAAGCTAAATGGTGATGTGTTTGGCTTTTCTGCTTGTATGAAGTTTTTTGTTTGTACTTTTGATTTTGTTTGGCTTCATGTTTTGTTTTTTTTTTCTTATTCTTAAATATAGGTCTTAACTAACAGGCCAGACTTGCACATGGTGGTTTCAGTGTATCTTACCTCTCTTGGCTTTCTTGGATCCTGGGCAGTTTGCAGCAGTTGAGTATTTATTTTTTGTCTTGAAGGGCATGCCTCTATCAACTGCAGTTGTTCTCCCAAGAAAAAAACCAAACCAGTCATTTTTCACATGTATCCTGGCTTTCTCATTCATGATGCTTTTCAAAGGTCATAATATCTTAGCACATTCTAAATGTCGCGAAGGATTTGAATAACTTCTTCTTCAACATATGGTGTGTATCATCAGTGAACTCAGCTACAAATATTGAGAGCTGAAAGCAAACTGCATGAGGCAGAAAGTAAATTAGGTGGGAAAAGCTAAAAATATGGTATTAGTGAAATAGAGTAGGTTTATTGATTTATCTACTAAACATTTGGATAAATTAATAAACTTGAAATGCCCAGGACAAAATACTAACTTGTGTTAAGTCCATGTCCCACATTTATTTAATTTTGTCTTCTACCTGTTTGTAATGAACATTTTTTTTTAAAATAAAACAAAACACCAAACCTGTGTGCATTTGAGGTAGTTTTATGTAGTGACAGAAATGAATACTTGCAATTTAAAAGTAATTTTCTATATTAATTAACAGCCAGAAGACAAGCTGGGTTGAAATTGCTTGTGGTCAGAGAAGATCTATATATAACTAGAGAGAAGGAGCATTTCCTTTGGTATCCCCAGAAAACCCCATGTAAACGCAAATTATTGATCAAAATCGTGCAGATCAGAGAGTTAGTTGGCACTTAATGGTGTTTTGTGGAATTTCTTTCTTTTCATTGTGTTTATTTCCAGTCATTGAAGTACTCTGTTATGTATAAGACTGACTATATATATAAACATATATATATATATATATACACACACACATTTTCTGCTAAGGATCAGGCAGGACTGTAGAGGGGGATTTAATGAATTTCTGTGTAAGTTGTTCCGAATTCCAGTTTGACTGTTAACTCTTTCTGTGGGAACTCCTTCCTCGCTGGAATTGGTGTGACTGGACCATCGAAACCTCCACTCTTAAGGGTGCAGGTGTGCTTTCCTAGTCTGCCTCTTGGAAAATGGCTAAATTCCTCTTCAGAGTTGGCAAGGAGATTGTTTTGAACGTTTGCCCATATCTTAAATAATGAAAAATATAGGTTAAATACCCTGGCACTGAAATTGCTTGTGGGGGTAAATGAGGAGCTTGTAAGAGGTCACTTTTTCTCTTCTTGCAATTAGTTCTTTCTTTACTTGCAATGTCTGTTTGTCTAGCTGAGAAATTAATGCTTATTTTACCGTGCCACCTAGCCTCTTTCGCTTCATGGGTTCAGTGGAAAAACACTGCACTCTTTGGCGCTTTGGTATCTCATTGTGTGCTTTGTGGTGCAGCAGGTCATGGAGGAAAAATAATGGTAGGGAATTGTTGCACAGAATTTTTACATTCTGCTGAAAACTCTTTCATTTGTTTTGTAACTTTTTCTGCTGGTCTAATCTGAGCAAGGTTCACTTTTTTAATGCAAAAGTTAGAAATACTGCATGTGCCTTGTCTTAACTACATCAGTCTTTGACTTCAGGTGGTCAGAGGCTGAATTCCTCTTATGGCAGGAGGGATT